>NC_133452.1:95464172-95671672 GCF_048565385.1 Saimiri boliviensis
AGAGAGAGAAAAAGAAAACTACTTTGGGAAACGCTGGAGTATTTTCTTGTAGGAAGTTTAAATATTATCCATGTAAAAACCTGACAAGTTAGGAGCCAAGCCTTCCTGAGTGTTTGTCTGAGTTATATATTTCCAATCTATTGTGAAAAACCTGAATAGGGCAGTGTTTTTGAAGAGGACTTTGACCTTCATCAAGAAGAAGGAGCCAGTTACATCCAGCACTATCTAGTCCACAATCAAGTCATTATGCTGTCCGGGCCTGCTTTCTTTAAGAAAGTTTATTTTTCTTCTTTCTTGTTGCTCATGGGCCTTGTCATTTATGATTCCTCTACTGCAGGAAGTATCATTTGTGAAGAGTCATAGACTGTACCAGGTTCACTTCTTCTGGAATATGATGATGAAGAGAAGACGTCACAGCTGCCACATATGGTTATGCTGTGTTCATAGGGCCTTGTGAAGGATCTGTCTGTAAAGAATCTGTGTGATATGGAGAAGTCACTGAATGGCTCCATGCCTCTATTTTCACCTCTAAAGTAGGCATACCACCTGCCTCCCAGAAATGTTTATAAAATTGATGAGCTCACATACTTATTTATCACTTATCTCTCTCTCCTAAAGGGAGGTGGGAGATTATTAACCCCTTGAGGAGTCATTCTGAAGTGCTTAGCAATTAATTATTATTTTTTTTTTTTTCTAAGACATAGTCTCACTCTGTCACCCAGGCTGGAGTGCAGTGGTGCAATCTCAGCTCACTGCAACCTCGGCTTCCTGGGCTCAAAAGATTATCCTGCCTCAGCCTCCCAAGTAGCAGGGATTACAGGTGTGTGCCACCATGCCTGGCTAATTTTTGTATTTTTAGTAGAGAGAGGGTTTCACTATGTTGGCCAGGGTGGTCTCAAACTCCTGACCTCAGGTAATCCACCCACCGCGACCTCCCAAAGTGCTTGGATTACAGGCATGAACCACCAGGCCTTGCCTAAAAAGACATTTAAGCTAGTTGCTAAAGAAATTCTCCCATAGGAATACTGATTTTGTTTGTAGAATAGTTTCTACCATAAAAGTAAAATTTCTTTTGGGGTTCCACAGGACAGGCAGAAACATTCAAAGATTAAACTATCTCTAAACAGAAGCTCTTCTAAAGAAAAATAAGCAACAATGAAGTGATTACAAATATGGATTTTGCAGACAAATGGTCTGAGTTCAAAACTCAGTTCTGCCATTTAGTAGCCATGTGAGCTTGGACAAGGTTTTCTTAACCTTTCTGTATCTTGTTTTTCTCATCTGTTAATTGGAGATGATAATGGAAACTTCATTTTAGGGTTGTCTTAAAGGTTCATTTATATTATAGTACTTGTAAAATGCTTGTATGTGTTTCTGGTACAAATTAAATGCTACGTGTCATTTAATATAATATCATTCTGGTTATCTCACCTCTTCTATTTGGAATATATATACTTATAAAAAGTGGAATGAAACCTGTATCTCTCTTACTTTTCAAGTCTTTACTGAAATAGATCCTGAGTTAAAGGGGTTATAGGAATTTTCTTTACCCCACTAAGTTTTTCAAGCTCTCAGCTTGTCTGCCATTATGGAAAGTCCCAGAGAAATTTCTTAAACTTCCTGAATAGGAAAAAAGTCTGCATCTCTATCTCATCTATCTATATAGGTGTTCCATGTTGGGAAAAAAATGTCATTGGAAGCAAGGACTTTACTTAGGTTTAGACACACTTTTTTTTTGTTTTCTTGTAGAATATTCTAGGTTTTAAAAACCTAATCATGATAATCAATTTGCTGGATTATTAATATACTTTCTTTTTATATGTTTGCCACCTTCTCATTAACTCTAAATTTTCAAGTGTATCTATATCTATAAAATTTATTATATTTAAAATGGAATGCCTCTGTTCATGAATTAAAAGAATTTATGTTACTCATTGTTCTCATAAGAAAAAAATTGCTTAAGCAAGGACTACTGGTCTCTGGATGAGCACTCTTAGAATATTTAATCAGCAGTGTTTCCAGAGATCATATAGACTAGCGATAAAATGCAAGAGTGGAACCGGGAGAGAAAAATGAAGGAAAATTAATATGATTATGATAACTTCTAGTTTTGCAAACATGTAAATCTTTAACAGCATACCTGTGCCTTACTAGGTATATAGTTAGTCTTAAAACAAATACCTCTTGTTACTTTTTCTGATCTACTCAATCTCCTTCCCTTCAGGTTGGATTATACCTTATCATACCAGACACATGAATGTCTATTCAGGTTTTTGTTGCAGCCATTCTTAACTTGTGTTCAATTGTCAATGACACAATCACTTTGAGAGTTATAATGATCTTCTTTGCCTGAGACTCTTGTAAATGAAATCACAAGATAGTATGCAGCAAGTTGCAAATGGTCTTTTGTTTGATGGTAGGTTTGTTCAATAATTTTTCTTTATTCTATTATTGGCCTAAAAATGTGATGTTGGAAAAGATGATCCTTTTAAGAAACATGATTCTATGAAACTTAAAAGAATTCTTTAGAATTATACAACTGTAAATTATGAAGAGATTATATATATATGTATATGTATACACACACACACACACACACACACACACACACATATATATATATATATATATATATATATATATATATATATGGGAAATATATACACAATAACCAAAGACATATTAACAGAGGAAGAGATCCATAAGGTCTGTTTTATCTTTTCAACTCAAATGAGAAGGACTGAATTCTCAGGCATGAAATTGCCATCTGTGCTTCCCCTTCCCACACTTCACATTGTAAATATGAATATATATATATATATATATATATATATATATATATATATAAGCAGACCAGGTGAAGTCAGAACTTAGTTTTAGAAAGAATTATGTCATTGTATAATTGAATGTATGTATTCATGAAGCTATTAGGGGTAATAACTTGTCAGTATAAAAATATGACTGAGATAAATTTTTCTCTTCCTTTTGCTGCCTTGGATTCTAACCTCATGCTAATAATTGCTACTGGTTTTGTAAGCATTTGGTCTGTGCCAGGCACAATGTGAAGTGCTTTAGGTTCATCACTTCTTTTTTAGACTTTTTAAGAAACTCTTTAGGTAGATTTAATAGTGTAAATATTCCCACTTCATAGTTAGGGCACTGGAACCTAAGGAGGTTAAATAATACCTAAATGCCATCAGGCTAGTGCTAGTGTTGGGTGTCTATCTCATCTAATTAAAATATTCTTTAACCTAAGAATATATGTTGACCTTTCTCACATTCACTCATTTGTTTATGATGTTCTCTCTGCTGAGGCTGTTCTTCTACCTCTGCTCACTGAAAATCGGCAGATCCTTCAAAACCCAACGGAAAGTTCCCTCCTCTCTGTAAACTTGTATTGGCATTGTCCAAATTAAACATTCTGTTTCCAGTGCTCTCTCCTATGCAATTTATACACATTTAAAGATGAAATGTATTAACATATTCATGGTAATAAAAAATCAAAACTCGTAGCATAATTTTTATTGTACATGTCCACTCTCTCCACTATGATGCAAAGTACCTGAAGAGAAAGCCAGACTATTTTTTGCTGCAAATTTCTTGAGGACAACTCTCATGTCTTAGCCATTTGAATAATTATTTATATTTATTTATATCTCATCTTGCTTCAGAGATAATTCAAAAAGAATCCACGAATACAGAAAATATAATTATATAGTGTAAGAAAAAGCAAGGACAGAGACATAAAGTGGGACCGGAAAAGGGATTTAACAGTGCTTATCATTTGATCTACATGTAAATTTATTTTTAAAAATAAGCTTTCTAGAAGCTCATTTATTCTTCTTTGTATTAATGCCAAGTGCAGGATCTGGAACGTAGTATGGTCAATAAATACTCATTTAATTGAATACTTCCAAGTCAGATGTGGGAGGACAGTAGAGAAAAGTTTAGTATTTGAAGCCCGATTACTTTAAAAAAAAAAAAAAAACAGCTTTGTTGACATATAACTGATATACAGTAAACAGCACATGTTTAAGTTATACAGCGTGACAAATTTTGAAACTTATAGACACTTGTGAAACCATCACCATAAACAAAATAATAAAAATTATGTAATCAAAGGTTACCTGTTTCTTTTGTAACCCTTCTTCACCCATTCCTGCCTCGTCTTATCCAAGCAACCACTCATTTACTCTCTCTTTATATATTGGTTTGCTTTCCTTTGAAAGTTATGTAAATACAATCATCCATATTCAGTATGTACCAACATTGTTCATTCCTTTTTATTGCTAAATAGCATTCCTTCATGTGATGTGCCATAGCTTGCTTATATATTTGTCAATGGGGATTTGGTCATTTCAGATTTCGACTATTACAAAGATGCTAGGAACTTTTATGTACAAGTATTTGTGTAGATGTATGCTTTCATTTTTTCTTGGGTAAATACTTATGAGCGTAATGCCTGGATTATATGATAGGCGTATGCTTAATTTTTAAAGAAATTGCTAATCTGTTTTTTAAAGTCGTAGTGTTTTCTTTTTCTCTCTCTTTCTCTTTTTCTCATTCTTTCTTTTTGATCAATCTGAACAAAGACTTTCAATTTTATTCCTTTATTCAACGAATAAAATTTTTATTTTATTGTTTATTCTACTTTGTTTTCATTGATTTCTGCTCTTTAAAAATTATGTTATTTATTCTAGTGGCTTTGGATATTATTTGCTCTTCTTTTTCTATTTACTTAAGACTGAAGCTGAGATCATTGTTTGAGAGCTTTCTTCTTTCCTATTATAGGCAGTTAATGCTATACATTTCTTTATAGATGCTACTTTAGTGATATCACATACATTTAACTTGTTCTTTAGAAAAATTCATTCAACTTCAAATGCTTTTCAATAACTCTTCTTATTTATTTTCAGAGGTGTGTTATTTAGTTTCCAATGATTTGAATAAATTATTCAGATACCTTTATGTTATTGATTTATTTTTTAATAAAAGTACCAGATTTACTTATTTTTATTTTAAACACTTGACAGATAAAATTGTATGTATGTGAAATCTAAAAATGCTGATCTCTTAGAAATAGAGAGTAAAATGGTAGTTACCAGATTTATTAATTTTTTATTGATTTCTAATTTAATTCTTTTTATTCAGAGGATATACTGTGTGACTTGAATACTTTGAAAGTTATTGAGACTTACTTGTGATCCAGAATGTGTTTCAGCTTGGTAAATATTCAGTGTGCATGTCACAGGAAGTTGTTTTTTTGTGAAGGCTATAGGTCAAACTGATTGATACTCTTCAAATCTATATTCTTACTGATTTCTATCTAATTAATCTATCATTTTTTGAGAAAGAAGATTAAAATCTCTGACTTTAATTGGAGATCTGTTTATTTCTCCTTCCCGTTTTTGCTGCATTTATTTTTAACTGTATTATTAGGTTTAGGATTATGTCTTTTTCATGAATTGACCCCTTTATCATTATGAAATAATCATCTTAATTATTGGTAATATTCTTTACTCTGAGATTTCCTTTGTCTGATATGTATACAGCCATTATAGCTTACTTTTTATTTGTATTCATGTGGTATCTTTTGTCATTCTTTTACTTTTACCCTATCTGTGACTTTATATTCTAAGTGTGTTTTTTGTAATTAGGTCTTGAATTTTTTCATTATGTATTTGATAGTTTCTCCTTTTTAATGGGGGTATTTGGACCATTTACATTTAATGTGATTATTGCATGATTAGGTTTAAATCTATCAACTTGCTGTCTGTTTAATAATTTTCTCATCTGTTCATTCACTTTTACTATTATCTTGTCTTTTTGGAATTACTTGTATATTTCTGAGAAATTCCATTTTATCTCTTTTGTTGCTCTATCAACTTCATATTTTAAATTTTGCTATTTGAATGGTTGCTTTAGTGTTTATAGTACATAGCTTTAAATTACTGCAAACTGTCTTCAACTGATAATATACTACCTTGTATATTAAGAACCTTAAAATAATATATTTCAATTTCTCTCCTTCCAATTTTGTGTTATTTTCTCAAATAGTTAGTGTCTACATAGATTATAAGCCTGATACTATACTTACTTATTTTTATTTTTTATTTTTATTTTTGAGACAGAGTCTCACTCTGTTGCCCAGGCTGGAGTGCAGTGGTGTAATTTCAATTCACTGCAGCCTCTGCCTCCTGGGTTCAAGTGATTCTCTTGCCTCAGCTTCGAGAGTAGCTGGGATTACAGGCATCTGCCACCACACCTGGCTATTTTTGTATATTTTAATAAAGATGGGGATCACCCTGTTGGCCAGGCTGGTCTTGAACTCCTGACCTCAAGTGATCCCCCTGCCTCAGTCCCCTAAAGTGCTGGGATTATAGGCGTGAGCCACCTCATGTAGCCTACAATGATATTTTTATTTAAACAGTCAATTCTCTTGTGAAGCATTTAAATAACAAGAAAAAAGCAATATATTTGCTGATGTAGTTACCTTTTCTTATATTCTTCATTCTTTTGTGTAGATCTATATTTCCATATGGTATAATTTTCCTTCTGCCTGAAAGACTGATTTCTATAGTTCCTGTAGTATGAATCTGCTGGAGATGAATTTGTTCAGCTTTAGTATTTCTAAAAAAGTCTTGATTTCACTTTCATTTTTAAAAGCTGTTTTCAGTGGGAATAGATCTAGTTTGACCCTTTGCCCCCATTAATTTAAAGAGATTGCTTTTCTATCTTGCTTGCATTGTTTATGATGTGAAATCTGCTGTCATCCTATTTTTGATTCTTTGTATATAAAGTGCTTTTTGTTTTTGCTGCTTTTGAGACTTTTTTCATCACTGGTTTCAAGTGTTTGGTTACAATGTACTTTAGTTTTACTCAATTTTTTAATATTTTGTGTTAATTGGACTTCTTGAATTTTCGATGTATAATTTAATCAAATACTAATAATTTTAGGTCAATATTTATTCAACTTAGATTCTGACTTACTTCATTCTCAGTTCAAGAACTCCAGTCATATGTACATCAGACTGCAAATGTCTCCCAGTTCACTATTGCTTTTTACTTTTAAAATAAATGTTATTGTGCATATTTAAGGTATATAACACGGTATAATGGGATATATGTAGACAGTAAATTGCTTACTATAGTTAAGCAATTAACATATATATCAGGTTGCATAATCATTTTCTATATGTAGCAAGATTAGCTAAAATTTACTCAATAGCAAAAATCCTGAATATTACATTTTAACTATAGTCCTTATGCCACCCATTGGAGCTTTAGACATTCATCTTACACATCTGACACTGTATTATTTTACCTACATCTCTCAGTTTCTTCTCTAACTCCTACCCCCGATAACAGCTGTTTGGTTCTCTATTTTTGTATATTTGACTTTTATTTTTCTTTTATTTTTTTAGATTTCACATGCAATGAGATCATGCAGTATTTATCTTTCTCTGTTTGCCTTATTTCACTTAGCACAATGTCCTCCAGATTCATCCATGTTGTGGCAAATGGCAAGATCTTCTTTTTAAAGGTTTGGCTATTGTGACTAGGCATTGAACTTGGGAATACAGATATCTTCAAAAGGTGTTGATTTTATTTCCTTTGGACATGTACCCAGAAGAGAGACTGCTGGGTCATTTGATGGTTCAATTTGCAATTTATTTAGGAACCTCTATACTGTTTCCCATAATGGCTAAACCAATCTCCATTTCCACCAACCAGTGTATAAGGATTCCATTTTTCTCTACACCCTTACCAGCACTTGTTACTTCTTGTCTTTTTAAAACAGTAGTTTTTATGCTATTGAGTTCTATGAGTTCTTTATAACTTTGGCTATTAACCCTTTTTCAGATTTATGGTTTGCAAGTATTTTTTTTTTCCCTAATCCATAGGTTGCTTTTAATTTTACTGATTGTTTCCTTTGCACAGAGCATCACACCCAGCTATTTTTTTTTTTTTTTTTTTTTGGTATTTTTGGTAGATACAAGGTATTTCCATGTTTCCCAGGTTAGTCTTGAACTCTTGAGCTCAAGCAATTTGCCCACCTCCACCTCCCGAAGTTCTGGGATTACAGGCATGAGCCACAGCACCTGGCCAGTGTAGTCTGAGCTTTTGATGTGATATCCAAAAAAATATTGCCAAGGTCAATGTCAGAGTTTTCTCCTGTGTTTTCTTCTGGGAGTCTTATGGTTTCAGGTCTTACATTGAGGTCTTTTCTCTATTTTGAGTTAAATTTGTGTAGGGTGTAAGATATGGGTACAGTTTTATTCTTTTGCATGTGGAAATTCAGTTTTCCCTGTGCCGTTTATAAAAAAGACAATTTTTTTTGTTGCGTCCTGTTGGTGAATACATATGTTTGGATGTATTTATGGGTCCTCGATTGTATTCCACTGGTTTATAAGTTGTTTTTATGCCAGTACCTGCTGTTTTTATTACTAAAGCTTTTTAATATAATTTAAAATAAGGAAGTGTGATGCCTCCAGTCTTTGTTATTGTTGTTGTTTAAGATAGATTGTTCCTCTGTTGCCCAACCTGGAGTGCAGTGGAGTGATCTGTGCTCCCTGCAACCTCCACCTCTGGGGTTCAAGTGATTCTACTGCTTCATCCTCTCTAGTATCTGGGATTACAGGCAGGTGTCACCACATCCAGCTAATTTTTATATATTTAGCAGAGATGGGGTTTCATCATGTTGATCAGGATGGTCCTGACCTCAGGTGATTCACCTGTCTCAGCCTCCCAAAGTGCCAGGATTGCAGGTATGAACCACTGTGCCTGGCCCAATCTTTTTTGTTTTTTGTTTTTTGTTTTTTTCCTTTGTTAGAACTGCTTTGGCTATCTGGGGTCTGTTGTGGTACCATATGAATTTTTTTTAATTGCATTTTAGGTTTTGGGGTACACGTGAAGAACATGCAAGATTGTTGCATAGGTACACACATGGCAGTGTGATTTGCTGCCTTCCTCCCCTTCACCTATATCTGGCATTTCTCCCAATGCTATCTCTCCCACCTCCCCACCCCCCACTGTTCCTCCTCCATCTCCCCCCGCAACAGACCCCAGTGTGTAGTGCTCCCCTCCCCATGTCCATGTGTTCTCATTGTTCAACACCCACCTATGAGTGAGAACATGTGGCATTTGATTTTTTGTTCTTGTGTCAGTTTGCTGATAATGATGGTTTCCAGATTCATCCATGTCCCTACAAAGGACACAAACTTAATGTTTTTGATGGCTGCATAATATTCCATGGTGTATATGTGCCACATTTTCCCTGTCCAGTCTATCATTGATGGGCATTTGGGTTGGTTCCAGGTCTTTGCTATTGTAAACAGTGCTGCAATGAACATTCATGTGCATATGTCTTTATAGTAGAATGATTTATAATCCTTTGGGTATATACCCAGTAATGGGATTGCTGGGTCAAATGGAATTTCTGTTTCTAGGTCCTTAAGGAATCACCACACTGTCTTCCACAATGGTTGAACTAATTTACACTCCCACCAACAGTGTAAAAGTGTTCCTATTTCTCCACATCCTCTCCAGCATCTGTTGTCTCTAGATTTTTTAATGATCGCCATTTCAACTGGCATGAGATGGTATCTCAATGTAGTTTTGATTTGCATTTCTCTAATGACCAGTGATGATGAGCATTTTTTCATGTTTGTTGGTCTCATGTATGTCTTCTTTTGTAAAGTGTCAGTTCATATCCTTCACCCACTTTTGAATGGGCTTGTTTGTTTTTTTCTTGTAAATCTGTTTTAGTTCTTTGTAAATTCTGGATATCAGCCCCTTTGTCAGATGGGTAGACTGCAAAAATTTTTTTCCCATTTTATTGGTTGCTGATTCACTCAAATGACTGTTTCTTTGCTGTGCAGAAGCTGTGGAGTTTGATTAGGTGCCATATGTCTATTTTGGCTTTTGTTGCCAATGCTTTTGGTGTTTTGGTCATGAAGTCCTTGCCTATGCCTATGTCCTGAATCGTTTTGCCTAGATTTTCTTCTAGGGTTTTTATGGTATTAGGTCTTATGTTTAAGTCTTTAATCCATCTGGAGTTAATTTTAGTATAAGATGTAAGGAAGGAATCCAGTTTCTGCTTTCTGCACATGGCTAGCCAGTTTTCCCAACACCATTTATTAAACAGGGAATTCTTTCCCCATTGCTTGTTTTTGTCAGATTTGTCAAAGATCAGATGGTTGTAGGTATGTTGTGCTGCCTCCAAGGCCTCTGTTCTGTTCCATTGGTCTATATCTCTGTTTTGGTACCAGTAACATGCTGTTTTTATTATTGTAGCCTTGTAGTATAGTTTGAAGTCCGGTATTGTGATGCCTCCTGCTTTGTTCTTTTTGCTTAGAATTGACTTGGCTATGTGAGCTCTGTTTTGGTTCCATATGAAGTTTAAGGTGTTTTTTTCCAGTTCTGTGAAGAAGGTCATTGGTAGCTTGATGGGGATAGCATTGAATCTGTAAATTACTTTGGGCAGTATGGCCATTTTCACGTTATTGATTCTTCCTAACCATGAACATGTTATGGTTCTCCATCTCTTTGTGTCCTCTCTTATTTCATTGAGCAGTGACTTGTAGTTCTCCTTGAAGAGGTCCTTTATATTCCTTGTTAGTTGTATTCCTAGGTATTTTATTCTCTTTGTAGCAATTGTGAATGGCAGTTCATTCTCGATTTGGCTCTCTTTAAGTCTGTTACTGGTGTTTAGGAATGCTTTTGATTTTTGCATATTGATTTTGTATCCTGAGACTTTGCTGAAGTTGCTTATCAGTTTCAGGATATTTTGGGCTGAGATGATGAGGTCTTCTAGATATACAATCATGTCATCTGCAAATAGAGACAGTTTGACTTCCTCCTTTCCTGTTTGAATACCCTTTATTTCTTTTTCTTCCCTAATTGCTCTGGCTAGAACTTCTAGTACTATATTGAATAGGAGTGGTGAGAGAGGGCATCCTTGTCTAGTGCCAGATTTCAAAGGGAATGCTTCCAGTTTTTGCTCATTCGGTATGATATTGGCTGTGTGTTTGTCGTAAATAGCTTTTATTATTTTGAGACACATTCCCTCAATACTTGGTTTATCGAGGGTTTTTAGCATAAAGGGCTGTTGAATTTTGTCAAAGGCCTCCTCTGCATCAATTGAGATAATCATGTGGTTTTTGTCTTTGGTTCTGTTTATGTGGTGAATTATGTTTATAGACTTGTGTATGTTGAACCAGCCTTGCATCCCTGGGATGAAGCCTACTTGATCATGGTTGATAAGCTTTATGATGTGCTATTACAATCGGCTTGCAGTATTTTATTTAAGATTTTTGCATCTATGTTCATTGTGGGGAACATTCCCGTGTGAGACCCCCAAAAGGCGTAAGTGTCACCATACGGTGAGTTTGATCCCAAACACAGTTTCCTACTGGAGGCAGTTGAGCTATCCGGAAAGAGGATCTGAAAGATGAATGATCAGTTTCTAATATCAACCACAATATCGTTTGGGCCTAAAACTATGTGTTGCTGCTAGACGGAGTGACCCCCTGCCGGCAACCGGTTCCTGCTTTTAACCTTTTTATGACTCTTTAAGAATAAGCCTTAAACTTTTTCTTTACTTGCCTGACTGCCTTGTACCCTAGATAATGGTTTAACTGTCAGGATATTTGCAAAGCAAATGCCACCATAAGGGATGGCTTTGATTTCTGACTCAGAGACTCCTGAATGGGGAAGTTGAGATAAGTTGAGTCAGGAGTAGACAAAGGAGAATCTGGTTAAAAGATATTCTGATGAGCAAACCCAAAAAACCTTTTCACATCTCAGTTCTAAAACAAGATCAAACCAGAGATACCTGCAGCCAGGAGGAATAATGTCTGGATGTAAACAAGCTTTGTGATCACAGGAAATTCTGTTATTTTTTACAACCACTGATTGCATATCTGACTTCTCTATTGTATAGGCCATGTAAGGTATACATTTGCATTTCCTCTTGCAACCATTGTGTATCTGATTTCTCTCTTGTATAGGCCATGTAAGGTATACATTTGCATTTCCTCTTGCTATGACATAAACCAGAGCCAAGAAAGTGTATTTATTCCTGGCCTTTGAAAAATAAAATTTGCTGTTTAGGCACAGCCTATCAGCCCTCCAGACGCCTCACTTTCTCTCTCTCTGTCTTTATTATTTTTCCAGGTGCACTCCCTCTTCCAGGTATTAAGACCCTCTTGCAGGTCGAGAGACCCCGGGCAGACGTGCCGACCCATCCCGGACAGTCCCCGACAGTTCATCATGGATATTGGCCTGAAGTTTTCTTTCTTATTGAGTCTCTGCCGGGTTTTGGTATCAGGATGATATTTATCTCATAAAATGATTTGGGAAGCATTCCCTTTTTTTTGGATTATTTGGAATAGTTTCAGAAGTAATGGTACCACCTCCTCTTTGTATGTCTGATAGAATTTGGCTGTGAACCCATCTGGACCTGGGCTTTTTTTTGGGTGGTGGACTCTTAATTGCTGCCTCAACTTCAGACCTTGTTATTGGTCAATTCAGGGTTTCAACTTTTTCCTGGTTTAGGCTTGGGAGGAAGCAAGTGTCCAGGAATTTATCCATTTCTTTGAGGTTTACTAGTTTATGTGCATACAGTTGTTTGTAATAATCTCTGATGATGGTTTGAATTTCTGTAGAATCTGTGGTAATATCCCTGTTATCTTTTTTTATTGCATCAGTTTGGTTATTCTCTCTTTTCTTTTTTATTAATCTGGCTAGTGGTCTGTCTATTTTGTTGATCTTTTTGAAAAACCAGCTCCTGAATTTATTGTTTTTTTTTTTGAAGGGTTTCTTGTGTCTCTAGCTTCTTCAGTTCCTCTCTGATCTTAGTTATTTCTTGTCTTCTGCTAGATTTTGAGCTTTTTTGATCTTGTTCCTCTAGCTCTTTCAATTTTGATACTAGGGTGTCAATTTTAGATATCTCCTTGCTTCTCATGTGGGCACTTATTGCTATATATTTTCCTCTAGAGAAGGAAATTATTTTCCTCTAGAGAAGGAAAATATTTTCCTCTAGAGAAGGTGGGTAACCAGACCTTTCTCTCTGGCTTCCCTTAGCATTTTTTCCTTCATTTCAGCCCTGGTGAATCTGACAATTATGTGTGTTGGGTTTGCTCTTCTTGAGGAATATATTTGTGGTGTCCTCTCTATTTCCTGGACTTGAATATTGGCCTGCTTTTCTAGGTTGGGGAAGTTCTCCTGGATAATATCCTGAAGAGTATTTTCCAGCTTGGATTCATTTTCTCTGTCATCTTCAGGTACATCAATCATGCATAGATTAGGTCTTTCATATAATCCCATATTTCTTGAAGGCTTTGTTCATTTCTTTTCACTCTTTGTTCTCTTTTCTTGTCTTCTCATTTTATTTCATTGATTTGATCTTCAGTCTCTGATATCCTTTCTTCTGCTTGACCTATTCAGCTATTGAAACTTGTGTATGCTTCATGAAGTTCTTGTGCTGTGTATTTTAGCTCCATCAAGTCATTTATGTTCTTCTCTAAGCTGTTTATTTTCGTTAGCATTTCATCAAACCTTTTTACTAGGTTCTTAGTTTCTTTGCATTGGGTTAGAACATGTTCTTTTAGCTCTGAGGAGTTTGTTATTACCCACCTTCTGAAGTCTGTTTCTGTCAGTTCATTAGACTCATTCTCCATCCAGGTTTGTTCCTTTGCTGGTGAGAAGTTGTGATCCCTTGGAGGAGGAGGGGCATTCTGGTTTTGGATGTTTTCATTCTTTCTACACTGGTTTCTTCCTATCTTTGTGGATTTATCTACCTGTGGTCTTTGTAGTTTGGTGACTTTCCAATATGGTCTCTGAGTGGATGAACTTTTTGTTGATGATGATATTACTTCTTTCTTTTTATTAGTTTTTCTTCTAACATTTAGGCGCCTCTGCTGTAGGACTGCTGGAGCTCCACTCCAGACCCTGCTTGCCTGGAGATCACCAGTAGAAGCTGCAGAACAGTAAGGGTTCCTGCCAGTTTCTTCTTCTCTTGTCTTTGTCTCAGAAGAATACCCACCAGATGTCAGCCTGAGCTCTCCTTTATGAGGTGACTCTTTGGATATACCAGGGTTAGGGAGCTGCTTGAGGAGACAGTCTTACCCTTATAGGAGTGCTGAACTATGAGCTCTGTTGTTCTGTTCAGAGCTGCTGGGTGGGTAAGTTTTAAGTCTGCTGCAGTGGACCTCATAACCGCCTTTTTTCCCAGGTGCTCTGTCCTGGGAAGGTGGGGCTTTATATATAAATTTCTGATGTGCTGTTACCTTTTTTCAGAGCTGCCTCATCCAGCAAGGAGGTAGCCTAGTCACAGTCTGCTAGCAGAACCATTACTGCTGTGACTCTGAGCTGCTGTGGACTCTGCCCAGCTGTTGTGTGAACTTCCTTGTGGTTTTCTTTATAGAGGTACAGTTAGAACTGCCTCAGTAATGTCAGTCTGCCTCAGTAATGGTGGACTGCCTCTGTAATGGCGGACTGCCTCCGTAATGGTCACCTGCCTTGGTAATGGTGGACTGCTTCAGTAATGTTGGAATGCCTCAGTCGCGGCAGACTGCCCCAGTAATGGTGGATGCCCTTTCCCCAGCAGAACTGACTGTCCCAGGTCCAGCTGCTCTTGCTGCAAAACACTCAATTCAGAGCATTTCAAATTGCTAGTCTTTGTGGGGGTGGGAACTGCCTAGCCAGATCACCTGGCTTCCTGTTTCAGCCCCCTTTTTTCAGTTGAATGGGTGGCTCTGTCTCCCAGGCGTTTCAGGCACCAGTTGAAACAGCCACCCAGATTTGTGTGAGTTTTTGTGTGGAGAATCCAGATCAGTTTTGAAAGATTAATCTTTCTTCTTGTTGGGAGTCATATTTTCCTGCTTTTGCTTTGTAATCTTTTATTGTTATATCAGACAGTGAAGTGTACCTTGTTGGTTACTGGAGAGTTTTTTATTTCTATGGATATTCTTGAGCTTTCTTCTTAGGATCCAGTTAAATTACTTGATATTTTGATCTTTTCGGATCTTGCTTTAAAGATTTAATGAGTAGGAATGGATTCTCCATTACTGAGGCAAGAGCCTCCTGTGTACTCTACCTATCTCCCTAGGATCCTGAAATTTTCTAGGTACTTTAGCTGACCCTATGTGTCAGGCACTGATATTCCTCGCTGTTTTTTGTTCTTTCCCTGTCATTTCCCCACATACATGTGCCACTTGTACTCAGCTGAATACTGAAGGGCATCTTCTGTAGATCTTTAAGAAGTTCTCTCCATGTGCAGTTTTCTCCTTTTTAGGGATTTATCCTGCAAATTCTAGCTGCTTTGATCTCTTCAGACTCTCAGCACTGTCTCTTCAACTTAGGGGGTTTGCTGCGCTTCACCTGTGTTCCATATTCTTGTATCGGAGCTGAGAAACCTTCTCTATGCAGTAAATTGGGGGAAATCGTAGGGCTCACTTGTTTGTTTCCTGCTTCTCAGGAAACATTTTTTCTCACTGTTCCTCATTGTATAATGTTAAGTGACTTGAATATTTTATTTCATATATTTTGAAAACCTTATTTTACATGTTTTATATGTTTTGGTTGTTTCAAACAGGAAGGGAAATATTTCCCCTGCTACTCCATAGAGGTATACAGGAAAATTTAGGCAAAATTGTCTTGAACGGCTTAGTCATTTAGTTGCTGTGAGACCTGAGATACATTTCTTTAGTACTTTAAGCTTTAATTTTTTTGTAATTAAAACTAAGAAAATATCAGAGCTTTCTTGATAGAAATAAATGGTAACATTTAAGTTCTGTCGAGCATGGTGTTGGGTATATAGTTAGTATTTAATATATCTATATTTTTGTGTCCCTTCTCACTTCTCTTTCTTCATGATAGTGTGGAAAAAATACTCATTGAGTTCATTAAATTAGTTCCATGATTCCAAATTCAATTCACTCTGTTCTCATGAAGATTAAAAGAATGCCCATGCTGTAGAAAACTGCCCAAACATCGTTTCCTTCTGAGTGTCCAAAAGGAAATGAATCATCCAGTTCTATTGCAAGATTTGTCTAACTTTTCTGGGGGATATTGCTTAATCTTATGCTGTTAATGTGAATATAGAGAAACACAAGTGGGGTTCACTGAATAATCCAGTTTTTGATCCCTAACACATGCCTTCCTTTTCTCTTGTGCTAAATGATAGTTTGCAAGGGTTTAAAAATTATATTTTTACACATGGCTGTACTATCATGTGGCAGGATTGGGGTTATCCAGAAATTTCAGGTTCTAATCTGTAAGATTTCACTTGATCACAGTACATTTATCTTTGGGGAGAGACATGTAGACAGAGCAATAGTTTTTAAAGACATTATTTGCATGTACCATATGGTACTTAATCTAAATACATATATACATATATACACACACACCTATATGTATTTAAGTTTTACTAAATTCCTTACATACTACCTATGGTTAAAATTTGAGTTTTAGCTGTAGACTAATAAAAACTTGTTCTGAGGCAGCTATTGCAACCATTGCATTTTTTTTTCCTCTGAGCATTAATAGTCAATTTTAGAAAGAGTAATTGGATCTGTTATCTATGTTCCTCCAATTTTCCTAATAACTTTATCAAATTAATCTTTCTTAATCACTACTTTCATGCCGTCATTCCCCTTTCTCAGAAAAAGTTTAGAAGGTCTCAGTTCTTATCGGCTTACAAGGGAGCCAGTTCACTTCCTTTCAATTCTCTACCCACATAGTTCTCATCCATCATATAAAAGCCTACTTCCTTTTACTTTCTTGTATGAAGACTCCAAATAGGTCAGAACTTCCTCTCGCTGATTCCTCTAATCTATCCCATTCCTTCTCAGTGTCTTCTCATATGTTTGTTTCTGGCTCTGACCCTGCAAATTTATTTCTTACTTTTTCCCTTAGGTAGATCACGTTAACTTCCTTAATGATAACTTCTATGATTCCAGCCCACACTGATACCCCCTTTCTCTATATGTCTAAGAATGTGTAGTTATAGAATGATAGCCAATGCTACAATATTGTGTTGAAACCATCTGGCCTAAACCTTTATGTTTAGGTAGGGAAAATTAAAGCTCGAGAAGTTGGTTATTGGTTCAGGCTCACACAAGGAGCTAGTCGTGGAGCCTGAACTAGAATTCAAATCCAGACATAGTGTCTGGAGCCTGTAATCCCAGCTACTCATTTAGGGCTACAGTGAGCTATGATGGTGCCACGCACTCCAGTCTGTGTATCAGAATCAGACCTTGTCTCAAAACAAACAAACGAACAAACAAACAAAAAAACCCATTAGGATTCTTATATTTTGGATCACTGTACTTTAAAAACTGTGTGTAAAATTTTATTCATTTGTTCATCCATTCAAAAATACAGACAGGGTAACTTCTTTGATCCAATCTTTTAATCTACACAACCCTTAGAGGTAGACAGTGTTGCAATGCTGACTGGACAGATAGGGACTGATCTAAGGTATCCGAGAGGTAAACATCAGAGTTGGGATTCAAACCCCAGTAGTTGGGCACTAGGACCTGTGTGTTTAATCACCATGTGACACTGCCTGTCTTTGCTGCAGGTCTAGCTCCCTGGCTACTTTTTATGTACATAAAGGATGAGGTCATGCCACATACTTCTGGGTCTCTGTTGTCTTCCAGATAGGAAATAAGCACACAGTGTGCATCAATATTTGTTGATTGACTGGTGTCTGACTCCACAAATTGCTCATTAAGACAGTTCTCAAATCTTAGGCAACATTACCCACAGTCATACCTTTTAAGAAATTACTTGAATTCAGATAAACTAGTGTCTGTATACAGAAATTAAAATGTGAGGTAATTATGCAGATAATTAAGGCAATACCTCACTTTTTACTTTAATAATCTTCCTTTTATTCTTTGTTTGGCTTTGTCAGTTCAGCACTGTAGCTCAAACCACTTGACCTGCACCAGTCATTTAGGTTTTGTCACAAAGTCAGGCAACTATGTAGAGAATTTGGATGGCAGAGCCAAAGTCAATTCTTTCAGCCTCTTGACTGAGTTAGATTCATTCTTACCATAGAGTCCAGGGCTATCAGTGGATTTCTACACACTCTGGTTTGTGTAGAATTTGTCCAACAATCTCCATATTTCATTGTTTCATATGAAATGTGTATATTCCAGAAAGTAGAATATATCTATATCTTTATGTTAATATCAGTATTTCCAGAAATGTGTTCCTGCATAAATTACACAGCCAGCTACAGTGCCTGGAATTAAGTGAAGAATACAGACTCACCAGAAAAAAAAAAAAAAAATCCTTTTTGCAGTCAGATCATTCCAGACCAAAAATCCTCAAATCCTTATTGTTAGTAAGTATAGTGTATCATAATAAGATAGTGATTTGTGATGCAAGGCATCAATATAAAATAGATAAGATTATTATTATTATATTTAACTTAAGAGGAATATAAGGTTGATCTGCTTTTATTCTTTAAGTAAATGCTGGTGAGCTTACTAGGTTTATATGATCAACTGGTAGGACTTACTGAAATGAAAATCAATAGTATAAATTCTAGTTTTACTTGATATTGGTATACACATAGAGTGGTGAGAAGTTCTGTAAGTTCACTGATTGTTATCTTTTTCTCTCACAGATAGATGAGTAATAAAATTATTTTTGAAGTAGAAACAAATGACTGTTAGGAACAGAGTTGTTGACTCATAATAGAGTCTAGAGAACCAGCCCAATTATTGTTTTGAGTTTTAACCTGAATTTATTTTAAAAGATATAATGGCTCATAACTCTCTTCTGTTCTAGGAAAAAAGTGAAGAAAAGGGCTTTTTATATCTCCCCCATTTATTTATTTTAGAATAATTATTTAGATGTCATGTTTACTATTAGCATTGCCATTTGGAGCTATTTCCAGTTTTAGTTCAATTTCCATCTATTAGAAGTAAAGATAGAACAGTTTTTTACCCCCTGATGGAAATGAAAAATGGTGACTGTTAATGTCTTTTAGCACAATAACCATGCTTGTTATGATGATTTAGCTGAATTCACTGGAACAGATATAATGGCTAACTTTAGCTGTGTCTACAGAATGGCAGATGCAGATCATTTGCTGAAAAAAAAAAAAAAAAAAAGCTGTAATAGTGCTCTGTACATCTCTGTTGATTTTTATTGTAAACAATAAAATATATCATTAAAGGAGGCTACTACTTGATTTTCATGAACATCATTTGATCAACTGGACCTGGGATTATAGAATGCAGATGTACACTTGGGTTTAAACAAATTGAGTGCTTGCTCTCTCTCTTTTTTTTTCCTAGTTGAATATTTCCATATATGTTATTTGGGAAAAGATTGCCACCATAACATGAAGCATCATTACTATATCTAAACGATGCCCAATTAGGAAGGAGCCATGAAAGGTAAAGGAGAATAATATTAACAAGAGAAACTCAGCAAGAAGCTTGGCAAGTAGTTTAGGAAGAAACCCTAATCAACGCATTAGATCTATTTCATCTAATCAGAGATGGTAATTTACTTGAATGAGGCCTACTAAGTACTTGGCACAGATCTGGATAACATAATGCAAAACAAAGACAGACTGAAAGTGGCTTCGAGAGCTCTAGAGGAGGGATCACATTTCGGCTATGAAAAAATAACACAAAAACCTGATACCCTTTTTTAGGCTACCTGGACACACTTCTCTCATTGTGGAAATGAATGCATGTGGATAGCTGTGGTATATGTTCATGATTATTTCTGTGCCTTGTAGAAAAGGGTGATTCATAGCAGTTTAGTGACATACTATATGATATCACGGGATTCAAAATTGATCAGTGGAAGCTACCTTGCTAACAAGTCAAAATGCTAAAACCGGCTGTGCTGTGGCTGTGTTAGTTCAACCTTCTGACAAAAGAATGAGCTAGCAATTTGGGTTCTGAGGTTACGGTGGTCGGTGCCATATTGTGGTTTATTCCTAACCTACTACTTAATGAATCTGAGCTCCAGCAGAGAAGCTGTGATAATGATACCATTTGAAGACACTTTTGGACCTTTTCTTTTCTTTTCTTTTCTTTTCTTTTTGAGACACAGTCTTGCTTTGTCACAGGCTGGAGTGCAGTGTCGTGATCTTGGCTCACTGCAGTCTCCACCTCTGGGTTCAAGCAATTCTCCTGCCTCATTCTCCGGATTAGCTGGGATCACAGGTGCGTGCTTCCATGCCTGGCTAATTGTTTGTATTTTAGTAGAGATGGGGTTTCACTGTGTTGCTCAGGCTAGTCTTGAACTCCTGAGCTCAGGCAGTCCATCTGCTTCAGCCTCTCGAAGTGGTAGAATTACAGATGTGAGCCACCAGCTTGACCAGGACCTTTTTTTCAAGTACCCTTTGCTCTGATTTATTGTGCTTTCATCTCTAATGTCTCTGCTTCAGCTCTGTTGTCACTGCTGTTGTTACACATTTTTGAGACTTTATCAGAGGGGGAGGCAAATGTTCCTGTAATCACGCCTTTTAATCATGATTCAATTTTTCAATTCATTAGGGCCTACAATGTTTTGGAACTTCCATGGCCATGTATTTTGGTGTAAGGCTTTATCTACTCTATTGCCAAGGTGACATAAGACAGATTAGTAGTGTTTGAGCCCCTTTAATTCCTTTTTGGACGTTCTCTCGTTGATAGAACCTTGCCCCACCTGTATCTTCTCTTTTAGCTATTGAGCTAGGCCAAGGAATTTCCTGAGATTTCTTGAGTGATTGATAACTCCATTGTGATTGGGAGAGTGGTGAATGAGTACCAACGCTGTCAAAATCCTTCTACCTGCTCTATGGGCATTGACATTTTGATGGCACTGTGATCTGTTTACTCCCACAGGGAGTTGAGAACCCAGTAGTCATTTCAGTTAATCTACTAATCTAAAGTCAGAACTATAACTTCTCTGGTCTAGAAAATCAGTTTTTCAGAAAAGTGGCTTTGATCCCTTCATATAAAGATCTTACTTTCTATGTGCATCAAACATTTAGGGAAAAATACCATTGATATGTCTTATAATTATGGGGTTTTTGGTGAGCATTAATCATGTGTCAGATACTATTCTAGCTCTGAGAAGAAAGCACTGAAAAACATAGATAAAAATGTATGCCTTGAGAAAGCTTACATTCAATTAGAATGGGATGGGACAAATAATAAAATAAATGTAAAAAATAAGTAAAATACATATAAAAAGAACTACATGATGATACCTTTAAGCTGCCAAGTTGGTGATACGTTGTTATGGCACCAACAGAAAACTACAGTTGTGTGTATCCAACATTTCTTTATTTGTATTTCTCAGCAGTATTCTAGGTATCATTGTCTTAGTGAACTTGTCATCTCTCCTATTTTTGAGCATTTAAGTTGATTTTAGTTGTTTCGCTATTATAAATAAAGCTGTGGTAAACAAGAAAACAAGAAAACATGTGGTATGTTGGATGGTGGGTAAGTGTTACTGAGAAACATAATGAACAGAAGGCCTTCATTGAGATGGTGACATTTGAGCAGAGGCCAGGAGGAAGTATGGAGTAAAGAGCCTCTCTGGCAGATGGACCCATAGAGAAACAGGTCCTGATTCCAGGAGTGTACCTAGCAAAGTGAGAGCAAGGAGTGCAGGAAGGGACCAGGGGAGAGACCAGTAGGAGATGAGGTCTTGAGGGGAAACAGGAGAGGGCAGAGGTTGGAGATAGCTTCATTGTTGTTTCTGTGTACTTAGTTGATGTATTTAAGTCTGTTTACCCAGTTGTAATAATGTGGCAACTGTGAAGGATTGGCTGCCCAAGGATATTCGTAAATGAAATTTTTCATATATGTAAAATCAATCCACATACCAGTATCCCTGTAAAAGACTATGCTGACAGATGTTTAGTAGAGAACAGAGAGCAAGTGGATAGCAAGGGTCCTTATGGGGAAGCATAAAAGCAAGACCACCTGTGCCTCTCATTATGATGATTTGGTAGATAGTATTTTACCTTGTCTCCAAAAGACTGCAACTTGGCAACTGAGCAAGGACAGCTGCTTGTGAATTTGCCAATACAAAATTGTTTAATAAAGTTTTCTTTTAAAAATTTTCCGTTTTGTCTTCATGCTTTAAGACATATCTAACAATTATTCTCTCAAATCTTGAAAGAACAAATAAACCAAAACAAATAATTTGGGATGAGAATCTCAAAATAAATTGAGAAGAACAGTTTTTGGAACAAGGTGTTAAATTTTTAGTGAAAACATTATATGTATACATAGATAGAGTCAAATTGCTTTTAATCTGTGTTCTTGTTTGTTGGTAGGCACAGTATGCAAATTCTGTTAACAGACTGCATCCTCGTAGTTTAATTCTAAGAAAACTCAGTGTTCCAGAAGTTTCCTTTTTAGTTTTCAAACGTGCTTATTTATCTGGAACCCTAGCACTGAATAATCAATGTTATCATAGTAATTTAATGCTTTTTCCAACTTCCAGAAAAGTTAACTTTATTTACCTATTTATTTGAATCAATTTCTATATAGAAAATATAATATTTTAACTTTTAAACATTCAAATGATACAGAGTTATAAGACTAAAAAGTGAAAATTCTTTATCATCTTTCCTTGTAATAACTACTTGATTCTCCAGGAGCACTAATCACAGTTTGGTATGCATCGTTTTAGACCTCTGTTATTTATTAACCTACATATATCTGTACATTTACACATATAAAGTGACAGATCATACTGTGAGTCATGTCCTACAACTTGCTGTTTTTATTTAATGACAGGTCTTGGGGGACTTTCCATGCCACTATCCTACTTCTTTCTTTTTACTTGTTGCATACTCTCCATAGAATATATTTATTCTATAAAACATTTCCACAGACATTTTTGTGGAATATTTTAAAAAATATATTTAATTGACACATAGTAATTGTATATGTTTATGGGGTACAGTATGATATTTTGATATATGTATACAGTATGTAATAATCAAATGAGGATAATTGGGATTACAATCACCTCAAACATCTATTATATCTTTGTGCTAGGAACATTCAAAACCATCTCCTCTAGCTATCTGAAAACATGCAATAAATTGTTATGTGTAGTCACCCTACAATGCTATAGAACAGTAGAGCTTATTCTTCATGTCTAGCTGCAATTTTGTATCCATTAACCAAGCTCTACCTATCTCCCGCACCCCTACCCTTCCCAGTTTCTAGTAACCACTATTCTATTCTCTACTTCTTTGAGATCATCTTTTTTAGCTTTTTATGGAACACTTTTGTATACTATTTATTTATACATCTTCATTTCATAAGGGAAATGTGTATTAAAAATAATATATAGCATATAATAAAAAATAAGTTTATTTATTTTTAGAGATGATTGCTCTGTTGCCCAGCTGGAGTGCAGTGGTGAGATCATGGCTCACTGAAGTCTTGACCTTGTGGGCTCGTGATCTGCCCACCTCAGACTCCAAAGTAGCTGGGACTATAGATGCATGGCACCATGTCCAGCTAATTGTTTTAATTTTGGTAGAGATGGGGTTTCACTATGTTATCTTCCTCAGGCTGGTCTCAAACTCCTGGCCTCAAACAATCCTCTTGCCTCAGTCTCCCAAAGCATTTGGATTATAGGCATGAGTTATGACCCTCAGCCAAATTTTTGTTTTTAGATACAGTGATCCTTCCTTATAGGTTCACCTTCTAATCAAGTGCACATATCTCTTGAAAACAGAGTTAAAAGGAAGAATTTATTAATTGAAGGATATACTAATTGTCTACTTCCTATTGTAGGCTAGTTTAAAAATAAATGTGTTAACATAATAAATTCTCATGGTACAAATTCAAATACTAAAGCAAGACATAATGTGAAAGTTAATGACTTCTTTATTCCCTAAACATTCTGTTTTACCTGCTGCAAAGACAATTCCAATTAATATTATTTTGAGTAGTCTAAGAACAATTTTAAGAATGTACATACACACAGAATATGCACACAGAGACAGATACACATATGCATATTCATATTTACACAATGTAATTATATGTTGTATATTTACACAGACCAAGGACAGTTACTTTAGAGAACATTTAAAGTGATATGGTTTAGAAGCTTTGGAGTTAATTTTGCAGATTGTATACAGATTTGCAGATTTTTTCTTACTTTAAATTCTCCTTGGTCTTCCAAGTTAATGAATTAAAACAGCAGAACTATTATAAATAAATTTATTATTATGACAATTTCATATTTGCTCATAGGAATTGTACTACAAAATAATACACAATCTTAACATAGGTATTGTATTTGTATCTGATATTCCACCCTCACCATGACCTTGGATGGTTTAATTTTCTCACTTACATGCTTACCTGCTTGCCCTATATCAGTGTAAATGAAATCATAACTCCTCAATGAAATATTTTACATTTCCTCACCAAATGCCTGTCCTTGTGACAGCATTACACCCAGCCAACGGGTAATATTTTTGACATTCTAAAGTAGCAGCTTTCTTTCTCTGTATTGCTCAGTTCCAAAAGTGAGTTTGTACATGCCTGTAATCCCAACTACTAGGGAGGCTGAGGCAAAAGAATAATTTGATTTGCATTTCTCTAATGACAAGTGATGATGAGCATTTTTTCATATGTTTTTTTGGCCTCATGTATGTCTTCTTTTGTAAAGTGTCTGTTCCAATCTTGGCATGTTCTTCACATGTACCCCAAAACTGAAAATGCAATTTAAAAAAAAAAGAATAATTTGAACCCCGGGAGGTGGAAGTTGCAGTAATCTGAGAATGCACCACCGCACTTTAGCCTGGGCGGCAGAGTGAAACTCTGTCTCAAAAATAACAAACAACAACAATAAAAAAGAATAAAAGGTGAAAACATAGAGAAAATTTCAGTTTAATGTTTATTAATGCAATTCCACAAATATATGCTAGACACCAAGGAGAATATAAGGATACACAAGAAATATCAGTGTCTTCAAGGAGCTTCCTTTAGTTACAGAGCTAAGAATAAATATTATAGTGGCGTAGATTATAATATGTTGTACAGGAATGGCATGTGCAGAGCACTAGGCAAAAGGCTGCAGGAGAAACGGAGATGAATCCTCATCTTAAGGAGCCTAGTTTACGCCAGTGAGGGGGCTTAAGGCATATATACAAATAACTTTCACATAAGCGAGAATGTATTAACAGTCACAAGAGACAATACGATCAGTGTTCAAAAAAGGCTAACTCCTAATTGACCAAAAGAAGCAGGAAAAGGTTTCAGAGAGGAGGTGGAATTAACGATGTTCTTTGAAGGATTCATAGAAATTTGACAGGCTACTAAATGTACTCAAAAGGAACAGATGCATAAACATTGTAGGAATTGTTTTGTTTGATCAAAAAATACTTGAATGTATGGATAGCTTTGAATAAAAAAATAATCAGTGACATCTCCTCTGGTCTTTTACAGAAAAATGTAGACAATTAACCTTTTAGAGTCATAGTCATGTCTGACACAATGTCTAGATCTCTTGAGACTTTGATTCAGTGATTTTCTAAGCCTGAACCCAAATAAAGTAAATATCTACTTATTTAAAATATAATTTCTACCCATACCTAAAAGAAGTTGAAAAAAAAATCACATAAATGCCCATCTTAGTGGTAATAACTGTAACCATATTTTACTAAAATTTTTGAAGAAATTCATAAATTGTGAATTGCACATCCTCACTTTTCAGGTGAAGAAATGCTCAATGGAGTAAAGTAATTGTCTTGAGTCCACACAACCATTAGGTGGAAGAATTAGGATTCCAAACCATGTCCTACTAACTCCAAAGATTCTTGTCCTTACTGCTGTTTAACACCACCTTCTTACCTTTTTACTGGAAACATAACATAGAGTCATTATGGTTGTACTAGAGTTCCTGTTTGCCAAAAACAAACGTTACTCTAGCTAATATAAGTAGAAAAGTAAATTGTGAAAGGTGATTGGCTAGCTCACTGAGTCTTTAGAAGAGCCAGGAGTCAAACTTGAAGGCTATGCATCCAGATAGGGTACCCAGTCCCACTGCTGCACTAATTTGGTAGGGACCCCATGACTGCCACCTTTGTACACAGCTTTGCATAGGGTACTGCTGACACTGATTCAAGGTGCCAGTAAGACCTGGGCCACTGCTGCTCCTGGCTGCTAGATATCCCTATGCCTCTCTTGCCAGAAGGAAGGAGTTCCATGTGGTGTCTCCTTTCTCCTTTTACTTTCTTTCAAATTGAAGTTGTAAGTGGGTGAGTCTAACTGGCAGAGCCTAAGTCACATGTCATAACAAATTACAAGAGGATCTGGGAAAACAAATATCCAGCTTCTAACTTGAGGAGAAGAGACTCAGATATTGAAAAAAAAATTTCATATTGAAAGGATTTTCAAAAGATCCTGGATGGGTTAAAAATCAGTGGCCAGGGAAGGCCCATCTTATATAGGATTTCAGCATTTGTTTATATTTTTCTTTATCTGTCTGAAATTCCCATCTGCCCTTTACTTCCTTGTTTTCTGAAGGTGACCTCATCAGCATTTCAATTCTAACATTGTGCCAGCAATGACCCAGGCAGTAAAAAATATATCACCAAATTAATTTAGTGGAAACACTAAAACATTCATGGTCTTAAAATTTTAACAGAAGCCTGTGTTTTCTCCATTAAAAAAAATTAATCGGGTAGGATGTCTTTAATCAAAAGACAAATCAACTGGGTCACAAAAAAGACTAAATAATGGCATTGTAACTGTACAAATCTGACTTTTGGCTGCTTTTTATAGGCCTGAAAAAATATCAAAAGCAGTAAAAACTTATATTATTTCTGTCAGTAGTCCTTTTCATAAAATGTTGTGAAAACAATCTCTCTAAGAAGGAAGCAACATACTGAGCAACAAGCCTCAGTCACAGGAAGTTCATTTTTTCTTTGGCTTACAGCCCAATGCCATCAGAACTAATTAAAAACAGAGCCACGCTGGTATGGGGCTCAGTGTTTGGGTTTTACAATAACAGAGTCACAAAGCAGGGGGATGTCTAATGAGAATAGTTTCTGAGTTTGTTTTGTAGCATTGGGCAACTATGTCAATTACTGGAACTGCAGCTTAGGGCCAGCACCCATGCTGGGATGTGAGAGAGTCTTATTGCCTTACAGACTGAGCTTCCTCTTTGATACATGTGATATGCATGTCACTTGTATACTGGTGCCACTCTTTGGCTGCAGATTACATCAGAAAAGGCTGATGCCACCTAGCTCCTCTCATCTGAGGCCAGATCAAATGTTACCAGGCCCAGATTTCATCTGCCTTATTAGCTATACTCCAGTTAAAAAATAAAGCATGTCTTTTGGTAGAAAATTATTGGCAATGAAGGCTCTGACTTACACAGCCATATGTATGAGCTGCCAGACAATTAATGTGGGTTGGGAGGGGAGCACAGAAAGACATACATTCCAAAGTAAAAATAGAAGAGCAAAGTAGAATGGCTGAAATGTCTCTTTGCTTTACTGCATGTATAATAGGGATAAAAGCAAGATTTTTCACCCTTGATTAAAGAATCAAAATTCACTCCACCGATACTCTAAAAGAGCCTTTATTTCTTATTCATGTATACGGTGATTATGGTGTATGATGTTCTGGTCATTTAAAAAATTGACTTGGAAAAAAAAGATAGGAGAGTCATGGAAATAGCTGGCAGAACATAGATAAGTATTTATCAGTAGAGTGCTTGCAACTTCATATGATCTTTTCAAATTTACCAATTTAACCTTGTGTTCAAAGAGATTTTTCTTCTCCTTCATGCAAATGGTAATTGAAGAACAATTCAGTGCCAAATGTAAGTACCATCTATGCATTAAAATAGTATTGCAGGGCTGGGCATGGTGGCTCCCTTCTGTAATCCCAGAGCTTCAGGAGGCCAAGACTGGAGGACTGCTTGAGGCCAGGAGTTCTAGACATCTTGGACAACATTGCACACTGTAGCCCAGCTGGGCAACAGAGTGAGACTCTGTCTAAAAGTAAAAATAAAATAGAACTGCAATAAGAGCTTAACAAATTTTGGATCCACTTCTTTTGGTGTGATTTAGTGCATTTAAAGACAGATGTGTTTATTTGTATTTCTGTTTCATTTACATTTTTTTCATATTATAAAAACATATGTAGAGAAAAATCAATAAATACATAGTTCTAGTAGAGGAATTAAAATAAATATCGAGACATTAACTAATTAACTTATATAATCAAGTAATTGGTCACCTCAATTATTAATGTCTCATGAAACATGTTCCTAGTTATATAAGATCTTCCTTTATGCTTTTTAAAGTTGTGAGCAGACAAGCTTATGACAGATGAACATGCTACAAGAGCAAGATTCTAAGAAGGCTGACAAACACATTCTAGTTCAGCAATATTTATATAAATTATTAAAAACATTTAATTACATATTAATTCTTAATCTCAGTGGTGATTAGGAATAAAGAATGAGATTTTTTTAAAGTATGTGCAATTAATATTACTTTGCAAAGTAGAATATAATTTTATAATTTTTCTTTTCTTACTTTGTTCACTCTCTGGACTTTCAATTCATGTTAGTATTGGATATTCCCTCAATATCATGTATAGTGCACATCACAGAAACATATATCTGCCTGAGAGTTATACATGACAAAACCTAATTGGCTGGGATTCCTTAATGCCTCTCTCTCCAGCACCTCCTCCTATTCCTCAAAAAGTGTTTCATCCCATGCTCCAGGAAGTCTTTGATAGTGCATTGAGCTAGATATTCCATACCTATGCTTCCAAGTATACTGGTTTCTGGAGGGCTCATTTAGCAAAACTCTAAGCCAGGCATGGTGGCTCATACCTGTAGTCCCACCTACTTGGGACACAGAGGCTGAAGGATTGCTTGAGCCCAGGAGTTTTAGACCAGCCTGGGCACTATAACAAGACTCTGTCGCTTGCAAAAACCAAAAAACTAAAAACAAAACTCTGGACAGAAGGCTCCAAGCAGTCTGTTTGAAGAATGGCAACAACATGAGCACCCCAGAAGTGTCAATGCTGGAACACTTGGTGATGCCGTGGCCTAGAGAGTAATTAAGAAGTGGGACTTGGAACTCCAAAGCCTATAAATTATTGTGGTCCAGAAAAAGGGCAGTGGGGAAGGAGGGAAGGAGGAAAAGACATGGGGACTGAAAGAAAGTTTGGTAAGCAAAGACCTCTTCAAGTTGAATTCAGGTCCTGTGACTGGACCTGAATGTGATGGGACAGTCTCTAAAACTGTACTCTGTTCAAATAGAAAGGGATGACTTCAAATCTGTTGTCACAGCAGGATTTACAAGGGGGTGGTGTTTCCAGTCTGGATTCTGCAGAGGTGGAACATTGAAAGTCACTGGTGGTAAGGTAAATTTAGAACATCAACAGCATGAATGAAAAAGACTTAATTTTTCCCCCTTTCTAACTATGAAAAATGATTAGAGAACATGATGTGTTGGGGAAAGGTGTGAAGAGTTTGGGTGATTTTAGACTTTTTACTTTAGTTCATGTATATACTCAACTTCATGTATAAATGAATTCTGTTTATGTAAGTGATTTTGTAGAGCAGCCCCAGTCCCTTGTATAATTCTCTCAATGCAAACATTGATTTTATGATCTATGACTTATAGTGTTATAACCAATGAATACTGAGGGAAGAGAAATTATATTTAATTTGATATCTGTTACATGTCAGATCCTTTATGCCATATCCAATTTATTTCTCAACAATGCCCCAAAATGTAAAGTAATAATTATTTTTCACAACTAAAGAAACTGAGTCTAAAATGGAATTAAAATTAAGACCACATAATTTGTTTTAAAGAAAACAATTTTCTTTGCTCCAGAGGCAATGATTTTTTCCATTCCCCCACATATTATTTATGTGTTTATTATATTTCTTATGGAATTTGATAATCATTGCAATCCAATGGCAGTCCAAAAGGATGTATTAATATCTTTGAGGTATCTACTACTTAAATAGGAAATTTATCTTACTAACAAAAATAAAAAATACCTTGTTGGCTAATGCACACATAATGTTGACTACACTAATGTGTATTTAGGAAGTGCTTCCCCATATACATGGCAGGTTCACCAACATAATTCATCTGATCTTGACAACAACTGTGAAACCTAGATATTGGGTGAAGTTGATTGAAGTAAAAATCTAAAAGCAAACTGAACGATATTAAGTAATTCATTGAGGATCCCAGTGGACAAACTGGAATTAGAATTCAAAACTTGACATGCTTAGTCTTGTCCTTGTAGGATGAAATTCATGTTAAAAAATGTATTGAAGACATGTGCAAAGACTTCTTTTGAAATTAATTTGGAATATCACAGGATTGGGTTTGATCTCTCAACCCTCTGCATTGTTCAAGGATTTGGGAGATTAGAGGGAATGGGCTTCAAGTGGCACTTCATGGTAAGCTAAGACATGAAAAGTATTTTTGTGGTTTCTTTTTATCCAACTCATGTAAGATGATTCCTGATGGGAAAATGCTGTTTTTTTTGTTTTGTTTTGTTTTTGTTTTTTGTTTTTTGTTTTTTTTTGTTTGTTTGTTTTGTTTTGTTTTGTTTTTAAACATTCTGGGCCAATCATTCTGGGCCAATGAAACATTCCTACAAATTATTATTATTATTATTTTTTTTGAGACGGAGTTTCACTCTTGTTACCCAGGCTGGAGTGCAATGGCACGATCTCAGCTCACCGCAACCTCTGCCTCCTGGGTTCAGGCAATTCTCCTGCCTCAGCCTCCTGAGTAGCTGGGATTACAGGCACGCGCCACCACGCCCAGCTAATTTTTTGTATTTTTAGTAGAGATGGGGTTTCACCATGCTGACCAGGATGGTCTCGATCTCTTGACCTCGTGATCCACCCGCCTCGGCCTCCCAAAGTGCTGGGATTACAGGCTTGAGCCACCGTGCCCGGCCCCCCTACAAATTTTAATTTATATTTATGTTGGTGTCTAGAAGTTGAACAAATAAATGGAATTTTTTTTCATACCACTCAAATTTGTCTCCTACCAGTTCAGTGACATCAAATATTCCTTGTTTCTTGTTCACCCACTATACCTGGCAATGACATATAGCACTGGCCTTTTGTTCTGTGAATGTGTCATTATTTCAGAGATCCAGCTGGGCTTTTGGCAGAAGCAGGATTAGCATTCATTACTGACAATAACTACTAATTGGGTAACAGTGTTGTCTCTGGTGCAAATTATAAATGACTTGTGCTTTTAGTCTTATCATATTCCTCTTGATCTTATTAATGCCTTCATTTAGAAAACATTTATGAAGCTCTCATTGGATGTGAGTCAGTATGGGGATGCTGCAAGAAGAGAAAACAAAGTGCTGTCCTCAAGGAGCTTCAGTCTGATAGGGAAGTTAGGCAGAGGTAAACAGGTGCGTCTATAAGTCTACCTCAACAATGTTCTATCTAGCAATTTCAGTATTCTCTAAACCAATCACTTACTTTGGCTCTATAATATTTGAAAGAAGCAAGTATTAATAGGTGCATTTGGCTCCCTTTCCCCAAAAAAATAAAAGCCATTTCTTTTTTTCCATAGACTCTTTTGAAAAATTTTTTTTTTTGGTGATTTGCTCATAAATTCTTTCTATGAACAATTGCTGATAGTGGTACATAAACATAGAGGAGGTGAATAATTGGATGGACTGGAAAAATAATGAGATGCTGCTGCTTCATTGCATATGTAGTCATTACTGCAGTGGTGACTTTTTCCAAAACAAAAGGGGAGAATATTAGTATATAACAGTCTTTCTTTGGTTTAATGTGAGTTTTGGTTTGTTGAGCCATCTCCTATGGCATGATCTTTTCAAATTCATTCACTAAAAATAGATGCAGAAACAGAGCCTAGTGTTATGCAGGTTTAGTTGACTGTGATCCTATAAAAATTAGAACACATTTTTTTTTTTTTTTTGTCTTCCACATATGGATGTTGAAGAAGAAATCTTCTAAATGAGGCCTCTTGGCCTGGCTATGGCTTTTGAGTTTGTCTTAGTGACATCAATCCTTACGTTAATTACCACCACAGAATTCTCATTCATTAAAAATTAAGATAAAACTGCCTTAAAATGTTGAGTGTTTTGAAAAGAAAGCCAAAAGTGTTAGAATAGAATAGTCATGTTAGTGGTAACCAACTTGTCTATATAGTGAGCAGCTATTGAATTAACACAAATGGGCAGAATAAAGGAAATAAAATATTAATTTACTGGACTATTTGGATTTTAAGTGTGATTCCATAGTTTCTCTGGGTATTTTGGCTGAATAAGAATGTTGCTGTGGTGGGAATGTAATGGTGCAGTTGCTTTAGAAAACAATCTGGCAGTTCCCCAAATGGCTAAACCTAGAGCTACCCAGCAACTCTACTCCTCAGTATACACCCAAGAGAGATGAAAACATATGTTCATGCAAAAACTTGTACATATTATTCTTAGCAGTATTATTCATAACAGACAAAAGTAAAAACAACAAAAATGCCCACTTATTGAAGAATAGATAAACAAAATGTGGTACATCCATGTAATGGAATATTATTTGGCAATATAAAGAAATGTAATACTATAATATAGATGAACCTTGAAAACATTGTGCTAAGTGAAAGAAACCAGTCACAATGTACCCCATATGATATGATTGCATTTATATACAATGTTCAGAATGGGAAAATTTATACATAGAGGCAGAAAGTAGAATACTGGTTGCCTAGGGCTGGTGGAGGAAGGTGGGGATTGGGCAGATGAGGTTGATGCTAAGGGATATAGGATTTTTTTGGGGGTAATGAAAATGTTCTAAAATTGATTGTGGTAATGGTGCACAATTGTGTAAATATTATTCAGAGCCATTGAATTGTATGCCTTAAATGAATGAAATACATGGTATGTGAACTATATCTCAATAAAGCTGTTTTTTAATAAGAAGAATGTTGCCTGCATTCACAGTCCCAGTATATAAAACCAAACTACTTTATATTATCAGTTTTAAAACCCTTACTTGTATTATGTTAGTTGATCTTTGATCTCTTTTAATAAAGATTTAGTATGACTTATATTCCATTTTATAAGGTGAGTATATGAGAGCTAGGGGAACTATCTTATTATCAGAAATGCTTTTGGTCACTATGTAAAACAGCCCCTTTTAACCATAAAAAATCCAATGGAAGCAATCACAAGAGAACCATGTTCATTTCAGAAGGATTTGTAAAAGCAAAAATAATTGGCAATAATATATATAAGACTTGTAAATATTATATATACTTGATGAATTAGGTCTGAAACTTTTGGTCTCTTGTCATGTGGTACTTCATTTATACTGCTTTCTCCCAGACCTCTCAAATTCATAAAGAGACATTTAAAAATGTTGTTAGCTGTTAGGACTGCATATAGAACATGGGATGTGTTGGGCCATGTACTCTGCATCTCATCACACAGCAAACTACAGAATTATGATGTTGGCTTTTTGCTTATATCATGTCAAAGTACTGCTTGGCAAGTTTGAACAGATATATATTTTCTCTCTCCTATTCATCTTATTAACTTTGTAGTAATGTGTTAGTCATAGAAAAAGGCCTTGCTTCTTTTCTTCTTATATTTAAAGAAAAATGATTCCCAGTTTCAATGTTTATAAGAACAAATAAAACTCTTAAAGTATCAACAGTACAAAATTAGAGATTATGATACTTATCCTGGATGTATTCAATAATGTGAATGTACTTACTAAAGCTATATTTTCTTTCAAGAAATTTATGTGCATGGGTTCATCAGACAGTATGCTGGTCAATGTTTAATAATCAGATCTCCTGATAAAAAGTCTCAATTTGTAGCTGTTGCCAATATTGTTCATGTAAATATTCGCACCATGGCTGATTTCAAACTACCTATGAGATGTCTCTAATACGGTGTTAAGCAAAGATATACAAAACAGCTCTCAAGAGCTTGTATGAGTTGATGGCAGCACACCATTGGGCGCTTCCTAACATATACACACACAAATGCAGAAACACATACACATGTGCACAGATCTGCACACACCATCATTTATAATTTATATAACTATATTGGGAAATGCTATGTTCAACAATGTCTTTCTTGATACCCCCAGAACTACTTAAAAATTTTACCATATTGAAGTTTTCTTTTTCTAAAATAGATAATCAAATCCCTTGCTGACAGTATAGAGCAGGGGTGTTCAATCTTTTGGCTGCCCGGGGCCACATTGGAAGAATTGTCTTGGGCCACATTTAAATATGCTAACACAAACAATAGTCGATGAGCTCAAAAAAATTGCAAAAAAAAATCTCAAGTTTATGAATTTATGTTGGGCTACTTTCAAAGCTGTCCTGAGCCCCATGCAGCCCTCAGGCTGAGGGTTGGACAAGACTGATATAGAATATACCTTAAGAAATATAATCCTTTCTTAATTGAAAATCAATTGCTAGAGTAAAAAAGTAGGACTAAGATTGTTGTTTCAACTCGATGATTACGTAGGGGTGTGTGTGTGTGTGTGTGTGTGTGTGTATGTGTGTGTGTTTGGGGAGGTTACTTTTATTGAGAGAGCCCCTCAATCATCTCTCTAGGCTTTGGGTTGATTTACTTCATTGACATTTACCTAGAAGAAGATATCAGAGAAAATTCTTGTGACTCTGGGTTAGACAAAGCTTTCTTAGATAGGACATAAAAATATGAAAGAAAAAATTGATATTAGACTTCATCAAAATTATAAAAATTTTACCCTTTGAACAACACTGTTAAAAACGTAAAAAGATAGGCAATAGAATGGGAAGAACCATTTACAAAATGCATATTTGATAAAGGACTTGTATCCAGAATATACAAAGAACTCTTACAACTCAATAGTAAGAAGACAAATCCTTGATAAAAAAAAAAAAATCAATAGACAATTCAATAGGTAAGATGTGTGAATGGTCAGAAAACACAAAAATGCTTAACATCATTAGTCATCAGGGAAATGCAAATTAAAATCCATTAAAATTGAGCCATTCCTACACATCCAGTAGAAAAGTTGAAAGTAAAAAGATAGAGAGTTCCAAGTACTGACAAGGACATAAAGCAGCTGGAAGTCTCATACGTTGCTGGTAGGAATGCAAATCGTATTGTGACTTTGAAAAACAATTTATCAGTTTTCTATGAACTTTAACATAGACTTGACCTGCTATAAGACTCGGCAACCTCACTCTTAGATTAGGTAGGTTTGTGCAAAAGTAATTGCGATTTTTGCCATTACTTTTAATATACATATATATATATATATATATTAGATGGAGTCTTGCTCTCCTGGAGTGCAGTGATGCAATCTAGGCTCACTGCAACCTCCTCCTTCCAAGTTCAAGCAATTCTCCTGCTTCAGCCTCCCAGATAGCTGGGATTACAGGCACACACCACACTTTTAATGGCAAAGACCACAATGACTTTTGTACCAAACGAATATTTAGGTAAGAGAAATTAAAACATATGTTCACAAAAAGCTACACATGTGAATGTTGATGACAGCAGCATCATTCACAGTAACTCCAGACTGGAAACAACCCAGTTGTCCATCAGTTGGTGCATAGCTAAACAGATTGTAATAAATCCATGCAATGGAATACTACTCAGCAACATGAAAAAATGAGCAACCAATAAATGCAACAACCTTGATAAACTTCAAAAGCATTATGTTAAGTAAAATAAATCAGTCACAAAATATTACATACTGTGTGATTTCATCTATGTAAAATTTTAGAAAATGCAAGAGTATAGGAACAGAACACAGATTAGTGGTTTCCAGAATCTAGGGTGGGAGGGAGATTGATTACAAAGAGCCCAAAGGAAATTTTTCAGGGAATAGGACAATAGTCCATATCTTTGTGGTGGTAGTTATAGGACTACATACATGTACATGTTTCAAAATTCATTTAAGTGTGCACTGAAAAAGAGTAGACTTTGCTGTATGTAATGGTAGTCAGTAAACCTCTCTTAAAATATACTAGGGCCAGTGGGAGGGGGGAATTATATCTCCCTGCTTCAGTTTCCTCATGTGTAATGTGGACCTGATAATAAAACCTATTATATAGGGTTATTTTAAGAGTTAATTAAAATAATACATGTAGAAGGCTTAGAACACTGTCTGCCATATCAAGTAAGTACCCACTATGTGTTTAATCTTATATTAATAATCATATGAATTGTTGTATTAGGGTTCTCTAGAGGGACAGAATAGAACAGATGTATATATGAAGGGGAGTTTATTAGAAAGTTGACTCACACAATCACAAGGTGAAGTCTCACAATAGGCTGTCTGCAAGCCAAGGAGTCAGGAAGCCAGTCCGAGTACCAAAACATCAAAAGTAGGGATGCTGATAGTGCAGCCTTCAGTCTGTGGTCGACTTCCCCAGAGACCCTTGCAAATCACTGGTGTAAGTCCAAGAGTCCAAAAGCTGAATAACTTGGAGTCTGATATTCAAGAGCAGGAAGAATCAGCATAGGAGAAAGATGGAGGCCAGAAGACTCAGCAAGTCTCCTCTTTCCATGACTGCTTTTATGCTGGCAGCTGATTAGATGGTGCCAACCCAGACTGAAGATGGGTCTGCCTCTCCCAGTCCACTGATTTAAATGTTAATCTCCTTTGGCAACACCCTCACAGACACACCCAGGAACAATACTTTACCTTCTTCAATCCAATCAAGTTGATACTCAATATTAACCATCACAACTGTTATTACTATTATTTCTGGCTTTTCTGGTTTTGCTTATTAAAAATTAGTTAACTTATTGTAGTTCCCCATAAGATTTCATTGGGAAAAAAGTTTGCTGCCAAACAAGCACAAAATGTTAGTTTGTAACTGTATCTAAAAACTCTGATCCTGAACAGGTGTTTTTATGTGTTTTGGCATTTGTGAAATGATGGGTGGGCAAAAGGTGGGAGTCTATGCTTACCTAAAGCCTGCAGGGTTCTAGAAACCTAGTTCACTCTGCATTAAGGTTTATGCAGGCAGAGAAAAGATCTGCTTGGATTTGGAGAAAGAGTTTCTCAGTGCATTTTGTTTCACTCTTTGAAATAGCATACAAATCCCTAGTTCTTTCTGGTCAGAAGTAAATTTTTTCATCAGTCTAATTTCCCTTACTTCTTACTCCACCTTGCTCTGGATAAGGCCCATTCTACATACTTATTTTTCCCATTTACACTCTTCCAATTTTCTAGCTTTCTAGAAGGACCAACTGATTCTTTTAAATCTCTGCATTAATTAAGCATTAATGTGGGCAATTTTCTGCCTATGTGTTTTAACTATTTATTTTAAAATACTTTTATACAAATTACACTTCATTTTATTGAGCTTCATTTTATTGTGCTTTGCAGATACTGCATTTTTTTAGAACTGAAATCTCGCGGCAACCGTGTGTTGCCACAAACATGCACTAAGAGAGTGCACATCATTTTTCCAACAAGTTGTGCTCTCTTCTTTGCTCTGCATTGCATTTGGTAATTCTTGCACTACTTCACATGTTTTCATTTTCATTATACCTGCCATGGTGATCTGTGGTCACTGATTTTTGCTTCTTGGGGTGCCAAGAACCATGCCCATGTAAGACAGCAAACTTCATCAGTGAATGTTGTATGTGTTCTGATTGCTCTTCCAACCAGTCATTCCCCATCTCTCTCCCTCTTATGGAGCCTCCCTTTCCCTGAGACACAGCAGTATTGAAATTAGGCCAATTAATAACCCTGAGATGAGCTCTAAGTGTTCAAGTTAAAGGGAGAGTTGCATGTCTCTTACTTTAAATCAAAAGTGAGAAATGATTAATCTTAGTGAGGTAGGCATGTCCTAAGCTGAGACAGCCCAAAAGTTAGGCCTCTTATGCCAAACAGCCAAGCTGTAAATGCAAAGGTAAGGTTCTTTAAGGAAATTAAAAGTGCTACTCTAGTGACCACATGGTGAAAAGACAGCAAAATAGCCTTATTGCTAATATAGAGGAAGTTTGAGTGGTCTGGATAGAAGATCAAATCAGCTGCAACACTTCCTTAAGCCAAAGCCTAATCGACAGCAAGACCCCAACTCTCTTCAGTTCTATGAAGGCTGAGGAATGTGAGGAAACTGTAGAAGAAAAAGCTTGAGGCTAGCAGAGGTTGATGCATGAAGTTTATGGAAGGAATCTATCTTAACACAAAAGTGCAAGGTGAAGCAGGAAGTGCTGATGTAGAAGCATCAGCAAGTTCTCCAGAAGATCAAGCTAAGATCATTGATTAACATGGTTACACTAAACAACAAAGTTTCAATGTAGATGAAAAAGTCTTCTATTGGAGGAAGGTACCATCTTCTAGGATTTTCATAGGTAGAGAACAGAAGTCAAAGCTTCAAAGCTGGCTTCAAAGCTTCAAAGGACAGATTGACTCTCTTGGAGTCTGGTGACTTGAAGTTGAAGCCAATGCTCATTTAATGTTCCAAATATTACAGGGCCCAGGCCAGGCATAGTACTTTGGAAGGCCCAGGTGGGAAGATCATGAGGTCAGAAGATTGAGACCATTCTGGCCAACATGGTGAAACCCTGTCTCTACTAAAAATACAACAATTAGCTGGGTGTGGTGGTGCCTGTAATCCCAGCTACTCCGGAGGCTGAGGCAGGAGAATCGCTTGACTTAGGGAATTGGAAGTTACAGTGAGCTGAGATCGTGCCACTGTACTCAGCCTGGTGACAAAGCAAGACTCTGTCTCAAAATAAATAAATACATAAAAATTAAAAAATTCTAGGACCCTTAAGAATGTTGCTAAGTCTACTCTGCTTGTGCTCTGTATATGGAACAACAAAGCCCAGAGGACAGCATTACTGTTTACAGCATGGTTTACTGAATATTTTAAGCCCATTACTGATACATACTGTTCAGAAGAAAAGATCTTTTTTGAAATATTATTACTCACTGACAATGTACATGGTCACCCAAAATCACTGATGGAGATGTACAAGGAGATTAATGTTGCTTTGGTGGCTGCTAACACAACATCCATTCTGTAGACCACAGATCAAAGAATAATTTTGACTTTTTAAATTTTATTATTTCAGAAATACATTTTATAAGATTATAGTTGCCCTAGCTAGTGGTTTCTCTGATGGATCTGGACAAAGTAAACAGAAAATATTCTGGAAAGAATTCATTATTCTAGATGCCATTAAGAACATTTATGATTCACGAAAGAAGGTTAAAGTATCAGTCTTAACAGGAGTTTGATGGAAACTGATTTCATGCCTGTGGATGACTTGGAGTGGTTCAAGACTTTAGTGGAGGAAGTAACTGCAGATGTGGTGAAAATAGTAAGAGAACTGGAAGTGGAGACTGACGATGTTACTGAATTGCTGCAATCTAATCATCAAACTTGAACTACGAGGAGTTGCTTCTTGTGGATGAAAAAAAGTAAGATTCGTGAGATGAAGAATCTACTGATAAAGATGCAGCAAACGTTGAAATGACAACAAAAGATTTAGAATATTACATAAACTTAGTTGATAAGCAGCGGTAGGATTTGAGAGGATAGACTTCAGATTTGAAAGAAGTCTGACTGTGGGTAAAATGCTATAAAACAGCATTGCATGCTACAGGGAAATTTTTCATGAAAGGAAAAGTCCATCCATGTGACAAACTTTATTGTCTTGTTGTAAGAAATTGCTATTGCCACCCTAACTACCTGCAGCCATCACCCTGATTGGTCAGAAACCATCAACATCGAGGTAGGACCCTCTACCAGCAAAAGGATTATGACTTCCTGAAGGCTCAGATAATTGTTAGCACTTTTAAGCAATCTTTGAAATTTAAAGTATGCACATTGTTTTTATAGACATGATGTTATTACTTAATAGATTACAGTATAGTGTAAATATAACTTTTATATGCACTGCAAAAATAAAAAAATTGTGTGACTTGCTTTATTGCAATTTGCTTTATTTCAGTGGTCTGGAACTGAACCTGCCATATATCTGAGATTTGTCTGTAGTTAGAGGAAAGTTGTAAAATAGTACAGAGAATGTTTATCCTTCATGCAGTTTTCTCTAACATTAATATTATTATGATGTAATCATAGAAGTTAGAAAAACCAGGAAATTAACACTGATACAATGGACTATTGTTCATTTGTCTGAAGGCTTTATTTACATTTCACTATTTCCCCACTAATGTCTTCTTTATTGATCCATGATTCTGTCCAGGATCGAACATTGCACTTAGCTGTCATGTGTCCTTAGTCTACAATACTCTGTGCTAGTTTCTCAGTCTTCCCTGTCTTTCATGACTTTGACACCTTTGAAGATTTGGGTTAGTTGTTTGGTAAAATGTTTCTCAATTTGAGTTTGTCTGATGTTTTATTCATTATAAGATTGGAGCTATATATTTTTGTGAGTGTTTTGTTTTGTTTTGTTTTGTTTTGTTTTTGAGACAGTCTCACTCTGTCACCTAGGTCACCTAGGCTGCAGTGCAGTGATGCTATCTCAGGTCACCACAACCTCCGCTTCCTGGGTTCAAGTGATTCTCATGCCTCAGCCTCCCAGGCAGATGGAATTACAGGTGACCACCACCATGCCCCTACTAATTTTTGTATTTTTAGTAGAGATAAGGTTTTACCATGTTGGCCAGGCTGGTCTCGAACTCCTAAGCTCAAGTAATGCACCCGTGTCAGCCTTTCGAAGTGCTGGTAATACAGGCATGAGCCACCATACCTGGCCTGGGATTATATATTTTTGGATAAGAATACCATAGAAATGATGTTGTGTCCTCAGTTCATCATAGGAATGGTATGAGATATTGATATATCTTACTACTGATGATGTTGGCCTTGATCACATGGTTAAGTCTGCCAAATTTATCTATTATAAAATTACTTTTTTTTAGTTGCTTTTATTTTCCTTTTGTAATTAATAAGTATCTTGGGGAGAGATACTTTGAGGATTTGCAAATATCTTGTCCTTATTATATTTTTTTCCTACTAATTCCAATAAAGAGAAACATCAGTTTACCCTGATCCTTAGCCAAGTGACTCAGAAAAAAAAAGCCTTAAGGGACTTCAAAATGTAAGTGCCCAATAATTGGATGTATAGATGTACTTTAGCATTGATTCTTTCTGAATTTGCACAAGATTTTTTAAGGCCAAGTGAGAAGGAGTAGGCTGAAAATGTGCATTGCAGATTTCTGAAACAGCTGACTCATTCAGTCACATTCATGGCATATTTTTGAGTCTTATTTCACATAGTTCTTGCTGCCACTCTGACTCACTCCACCTCCAGGCCATTTCACACTGAAGTTTGTGAGGATCTTGGCTCAGTGTCCCCAAGGTGTTTATTTCCTAGTTTTTCAGAGGGAAGTCGCAGTGTGCCTACCCTGGTCTCCCACTCCAATCAAAGATTCAGCTACTTCCACAGATGCCCATGTAAATCATCTTTTGTAGAACAATGAGAATCTGGGGAAAACCCCTCCTAGGGAAATGAGTGCCATTTCATTAAAAGAAAAAAAAAAAAAAACACAATCCTTCAAATCTGGTTCATCTCACAGTCTAAATGCAAGTTCTTAATTAAAAGCCAACAGAGATTTCTAAAGTTGGAGAAAAACTGGAGCAACAACTTTTAAAATTATCCTGTGGGCTTTTTTTCCTTCTTAGTTTCTTAAAGGGAAAAAGGCTAATAACCATTCAGTGGCAAATTGCTGTTCCTTCAGAACAAGGAAGTGAATGAGAATGAAAAGTGGCATCCCAGGGGAATAGGGAGTCATCCTGTAATTAGACGGGGCACCATGGCGAGAGGCAGCAAAAAACTACTGGAATGGATCAATGAGGAATTGTCCTATTAGGCCTGCATAGTTTATTCTAATTTCTAGTTTCTGGAAAACTAAGTAAAAGACCATGCCTTTCAATGTAAAATAGTGCTGAGCATAAAGTAAGAACTCAGTGAATCCTTGTTTATTGATTTGAGTATTCCATAGTTTAAAGTCTCTGGTGTTTTGGTAGACCGTGATTTTTGTTTGAGCATGTCAGTGCTGAATGGTGGTGATGATAATAGGTTCTTTATGTATGGGGTTGATCTTGTTGAGCACTGCTGACATTTGGGACCAGATGATTCTTTGTTGTGGCGTGTTCATTGTGGGATGTTTAGTAGTATTCCTGACGTCTATGCACTAGATGCCAGTAGCATTGCCCCAACTCATGACAATCAAAATGTCTCCAGACATTGCCAAATGTTTTTATTTCTTTATCTCAAGGGCATACTGCAGATAAATGGTAGAATTAAGAATAAGACCCAGAAAGTCTGAATCCTGGCCTTTAGTAATTGCCATACTATAATCCTAATTGCATCATTGACTACGTTGATATGAACAAAATGTTAGAAACATTGACATAGAAAAGAACAGTTTTTAAAATATTGGAATGAGTTCTACGTACAAGTCAGTTATGCAACTTAGTGGCATGAAGACCACCTTGACGAATCAAGAAATTTAGTCCATTTTGCAGGCAAACCCACTGATTATGGAGGCATGAAACAATCTAAGCAGAAGAGATTGGTTTTGCTTCTTTCTGAGTACCAGCAGAGGTCTGGGCAGTACTGAATCCAAGTCTCTTTCCTTAATTTACATATTGCCTCCATTTTAGCAATACAGAAGGGAAATGAATAAAAACAATTATCTTCAAAGACATTCAGTCTGGTCTTGACTTGTTAAGAACGATAAAAGTCAGCACTTAGAAGCATTTAATACAGCTGAACAAACCATAGATTCTCAAACAGCTTCATCTGGTGCATTTCCTCTCAATGGCAAATAAAAAGGAAGACTATAATTAGGGCATGATTCTGCACAAGCTATCCAATAAAAGCTTTTAAAAATGATTGCCCTAATAGACAACAATGTAAAGAACAAAGGAATCATGAATGGTTTATTATTTGCTATTAGTATTACCATATGATAATCTATTTTTTTGCATTTTAAACCAAAATGAAATACCAGAGTGCTCACATGATTTCTTAAGGATATTTTTGACACCTCAAAGTATGCTGGTTTCTTTTTTTGAAAGTCAAGTCCTCGGATGTTCAATTAATCAATAAATGTTTATTAAACCTCATGCTGTTTAATAAACATGCCAGGTCCAGAGTATGGCACAAAATTTGGTTGGATGATCTGAGTCTTCTCTTTAACCTAGAAATTGAAAGTAAATTGAGAAAAAGAGAAATCAGTGACCTTGGACCTTTAATGTGCTCATAACTCACCTGGGATCCCTTTTAAATGAGTTTCTGACTCAGCAGGTCTGGGATAGAGCATAAAATTATGCATGTCTAAGTTTCCAGGTGATGCTGATGTTGCTGTCCCAAGGATCACATATTGTATGGCAAGAATGGAAATGACGGTCCAAGGATACATGACATAAAATAAGCTGAGCTTTAATGACTAAGTTCTAAGTATAGTCTCCTCTATGCTCAAAGAGTTATTCTCTTCTCACCTCTGTGGTATAGCAATCACCAAGGATGTTTCTGTTCCTTGTGCTTTTTCCCCCTCACTGTAGTGCATGTTATTCTTTGTGCATGAAAACTTGCCTGCATTTTGCTATGTGGAGAAGGGAATGGGCTTCCACTGTTGTGCACTGCTAAGACATAGCTAAGCTGTTTGGAAAACCACTTATAATTTGGCATTGGCAGATGGTCTAGATTTCCACTGGAACCTCCTGACTCTTGTATTTTCTATTTAAGTTTTATAGTTGCTCAGAGACTCTTCAAATTAAGGTCTATGGCTTAACTCTGTACTAAGCACATTGTCCCTTGAGTACACTTCTAGTCACTCTCAATGCAGTGTGAGAAAGAAACAGGTATAAGTAGAGTCATGCTTTCTATTTCATATAAATGTGTAGAGGGCTTCCCTTTCAAGAGTTGCTCATGGCTGATTGTAACATTGTGCTTAGCTAGCAGCTCAGCACTGAGACCAGCAGTGTTCAATAAATCGTACTGCAATGAAGTGATTTTATGTTTCTGTGCATCCATTTGGTAGCGATTAGTCACATGTGGCTATTGAAAACTTAAGATATAGCTTGTGACACTGAATAAATTTTGAATTTTTATTATGTTTAAATTTAATTAAAACTTAAATACTACTTGTGGCTACCATATTGGACAGCATAGCAAGATGAAATTCACAAAGATACATGCACTCACAGGAAAGCAGCAGGAAATGATTGGATCTAACCAAAACTAGACTACTTTTGACCTGGCTTTCTAATTTATTAAAGTCGTGGAGTACCGTGGGAAAATGTCTTAGTTTCTTGGTTTCTTTTTGTAACTTTCTTAGAAATATGAGAAAGAGTAGGTATTTAATTTATAGTTTCAAATGCCTTTCCATTTACTTCATAAGAAATATGTAATCATTGTAGAAGGCTTAGAAAATATTATTATATAAAATGAAGAAAAACACTGATAATTCCACCATCTAAAAATAACCACAATGAACATTTTGGTGAATAGCCTTTTAATTCTTTCTGTGCACATCATAATAATCTAAAATAAACTCATATCTATAAATATATAAGTAATACATAATAATACATGAAAACATTATTATTTTTTGAGATGGAGTTTTGTTCTTGTTGCTCAGGCTGGAGTGCAACGGCACGATCTCAGCTCACTGCAACCTCCACCTCCTGGGTTCAAGTGATTCTCCTGCCTCAACCTCCTGAGTAGCTGGGATTACAGGTGCCTGCCACCACAGCCAACTAATTTTTTTGTATTTTTGGTTCTCTACCATGGTTTCATCATGTTGGCCAAACTGGTCTTGAACTCTTGACCTCAGGTGATCCACTTGCCTGGGCCTCCTAAAGTTCTAGGATTACAGGCACGAGCCACTGCACCTGGCCTTAATTTATTTTTTTTGAGACAGAAAGACAGAGTCTGTCACCTGGGATGGAGTGCGGTGATGTAATCATGGCTCACTACAGTCTTGACCTCCTGGGTGCAAGCGATCCTCCCACCTCAGCCTCCTGAATAGCAAGGACTACAGGCATGCACCACCACATTTGGCTAATTTTTAAAATTATTTGTTGAGTCAGGGACTCATTTTTTTGCCCAGGCTGCTCTCAAAGTCCTGGCCTCAAGCAATCTTCCCACTTTGGTGTCCCCAAATGCTAGGATTACAGGCATGAGCCACTATGCCTGGTTAAAGACATTTAATTTAGTAGAATGCCTTTGAAAGGGGTCATAGTGACTTAGTCCTGGTAAACATGAACCCCCAGATGTTACCCTATCTGGGGGTTCATGTTATTTTCCAATGGAAAAGGAGAGATAGGTTAATTTTAGTCCCTTTTCTTAGGAAAGCTTTGCTTTGTTAACTATGTCCAACCTAAGAAACTTTTTGTAGGCATTGAAGAAATGGAGTCTATGAGTGACTGATCAAAACTCATGGGTTAACAGACGGACCCTAATCTAGAAGCCCTGGATGAGCACTTAGCCATCTGAGTTGCTGGCAGTATCACAGCCAAATAACAGATGGAAATGTTGGGAGAAAGTAGACCTAGCAAACTCCAGGATGAAGTTTTTCTTCATCATGTAGAGTTAAGTACTAAACAAGATGTTCTCTAGTTAGTAGAGTTGTTTTCCTAAATGCCCTTATGTTACTGCCTAAGCAGCCCCTGCCTTTGTTCAGGCCTACATAGGGAAAAAATAAATTGCTTGAGGAATCAAGATGGTGATGTTTCTGGGTTAGTTGGGTGGAGGGGAAAGTTCCTTTGCAAACTGCACTTGGAAATGGGAAATTTAAACTTTTAGAGCTGGTGGAATGTAAATCATCTTAAAAAAAATCAGGATGATTTTCTATGAGACAGAGAAAGGAAGAAGCAGAGGAGGCTCCCCAGGTCAAAGTGTCAACCAGAGATGCACCCAGAAAGCTTCTGCAAGAGAAGCTTTCAAAATGTAGCTCCATTTTCACTTTAGATCAGGTGCAATGTTAAGTGCTTAATCAGTCTGGAAGCATTGTCATAATAAACAGCTAGCAAAATTGCTTTCATTCTTTTACTGATTGCTTCTCCGACTAACACTGAATGACAGGTTCCAAGTTTATGAACCCCAGCAAGATGTACTCAGACTTTTATCTTGGATTCTGTGAAAGCTTTATATTGTCCTCCCTGCTACCTAAGCCATAAATACAAATGTGGCTGCAATGAACTGATGATTCTCTTTATGAATTACAGAAGGATTCTTCCTTCTTATATTTTCTGCTTACTTTTTGACCAGTTCTCTGCATATTTGAACATATGACTCCAGTGATATGTTTTCCTTCTCGAGTACTGGCTGCAGAATGGTTCACAGCATGGGCTCTGAGGCTGCACTGCTAGATTCGAACACCGGCTTCACCATTGCTTGGACACGTTTCTGTGTAGCTTTGTGTCTCAGTTTTTCCTTATGCAACCTGTTAACCATTATTATTGTCTGTTGTGGATATGGAATACTGTTTCAACTTGCAGAGTTGTGAGGCTGAAATTAGATAATCTTTGAAAAATGTTCTTTATAGTGATCAGCATATTCAGTATTAAGAATCTATTAATAAGAGTTGTACAGGCTTCCCATTTTTCCCCAAGGGAAATGACCAGGGAAATTACATGTCCAAGCACAAAATGAATTTTTTCTCTGGAGAGTCTTCATTTACGGTTTGAGTGACACCTACCAAAGTCAGATTCTACCCTGATGCCCCCTGCTGCAGCATTCAAATCATGGTATACAATGGGTGCTTGATTTAAAACTGTATATGTACTTATAAATATATATGTATAAATATAAAACTATATATATACACATATACACACATATATCTCCCTTATATAACATTCACTATGGGTCAGGCACTATTCTAAATACTTAAAATATGGAATAATTTAATTTTCATATTAACTTCCATGAAGTATTACTATTGTCATTGTCCTTTTTCCGATAAGAAAACGGAGGCACAGAGAGGTTAAGTAGCTTTGGGGTCACAGAACTAAGTAAATGACAGCTGGGATTTGCACTCAAAAAGTATAGCTCAAGAATTTGTGCTTTGATCCATACACTATGCTGCCTTCAAGTGTCGCAGACCTGATTCCCATTAGCTCGCCTAAAAACAGCAGTTGAGTACACATGCATTTCTTTTTACAGTCTTCATTTGCTTCTGAATCTGGAAATCAAACAACCAAATACAAAAGAAATATTTCTCTTTAAAGTTCCTTTCTTACCTCTCTTCTCTCCCCTCCCTTATTTTCTTGCCGTCCTATGCACTCCGTCTCTCAGGCCATTCCATTATATAAGTTCCATTAAGGGCTGCTGCTGTCACATGCTGGACACAGTATAATTCAACATGACACATAGTGAGCAGAGATGTGTAGAAATACCTGAAACTATTAGAGCCAAACAGCTTTCCATTAAAGTTTTTTACTGCTGCATAAATATTCTCCCAGCTGGCTGGAATCTCTGAGTATAAATACTTCATTAGAGACTATATCCATGGTGGTAGCATGGCCCTCTGGGTCTTGCCTAAGAGACCAAGAAAATGCAAAGGTATGGAGGCATCTGACTTCTTTGTATTTAAAAAGTTTTTTCTAGTTTCCAAAATACAGGGGCATTATTAACACGATCCATTTGGCTTATTACATCCCTAGAAGAAATCCCAACACCTCTGTGGACAGATGTAAAAATCAGTTAGGCAACTTGTATTTATTAAGTAATTACTATGTGTCCAACCTGCGTAGGCACTATAATAGAAATAAGTAAGCATTAAAAACCATAGCTCATTATCACTGAATGTTCAAGTATTCTCATACGAGCTCTCTAATGTGTTAACAGGACTTGAACTAGGTGGGGGGGGAGTCTTTTTCATCCTAAGGTAGCACATTTACCATCCACAAAGATTTCTGAAAGAAAAATTCATTGTTATATATTTCCATCTGACCAATTCTTGCCTTCTAGAATATCCAACCACATCTCCAAAATGCAGAAAAAGACTTTCCTGACTGTCTCTTTTACAACATTTTCTGAAGGGGCCAAGCTTATCCCCAATCGCTCCAGATGTCTGGCAACACCTTACTCCTGATAACATAGAGATTATTATTTTCTCAGGAGGAATGACTTAGAAGGAAGGATGGAGGTCAGATCATTCAGACCCAGTAAGACTGTTTCATCAGCTTGTCCACAGAATTGCCAAATTCATTCATCCCTGCGCTCTGTCTGCCCCAGGCTATGCCACTCCAGAAACATGGGAACAGAGTGGCAGCATACAAGCTGGTCACTGCATATGGGCAAATGAGGCATACCCCTAGCCCTGCATAGATATGAAAAGGACATGCCTCTGCTTTCTCTGATCCACAGATCAGGAAATTGAGGTTAGTGTCTTTTTAGTCTAAACAACACCTCAGTAAGATGAGGGGGAAAGGAGGCAGTCAGCCTTATCGCCTTTCACAGACCAGAGAGTTGAGATCTAGTGAAGGCCACATCTCCAGAGGGAAAGATGAAGTGAAGACTCTCTCCACTAACATGTCACATGCTTTCTGCTTGACTGGGCTTCCCCAAACTTGGGTAATTATCAGCATCAAAGGGTTAAATACGTGGATTCTAAGGCTCATCTACCCCTTAGAGATTCTGATTAAGTAATGAGTCTGGGTACTAGTAATCCATATTTTTAATAAGCTTCCCACGTGATTCTAAAGACTGGCTCTGCACTAAACATCATGACTTTCCTTCTTTTTTCATAATTGATATGGGATAGATAAAAATAGTTTATATTTGACAACTGATTGAAACTACAGTCAGACAGGTATTACTTGTCCTATTTCATGGGATTCTATAGGGTCTTAAGCAAAGGATATCTCTTGAAAGGAACAACTTTTCTGAGGTAAGTTCAAGCCAGTTCTGAACAGCTAACATATGCCCTGCCAATGTGTGAACAGAGGAATACAACATGAGGCTTTCATTCACCAAATATATATATATATATATATATATATATATATATATATATATATATATATATAATGGTCAGAGAAATGTCATGCTATTTTGCTTGCCATGTATGCTCTCTGGGCTATGTTCCATGAGGTTTTAATGTGTCTGGGGGACTTCAGCGTGAAAGATATGTCAAGTTCATCTCATGAGGGGTATCCTTTGGCTATGGAATGTCTCAGTCACACAGGAATTTGATCTATTCTGTTTTCAGGGAGTTCTACAGAAACAGCACACAGATGTCAGGTTTTGCATGAAGTCACATTGGTGGTGGGGTCTTGCTCCCACTCTGGTCTTGGATCAAGTGGGGAGGAATTTGCCAAATTTTACTTCAGCAAATAAACTACATAAAAGGATAATAATTATCAGAAATAAAGTTGAATGAAATTCTTTTTTTGATATTCCCCAGTTAATTCAATAAATCACCAATCAAACATTAGCTGCAACAAGGAACAGGAATAATGTGGGTAACTGAAACCCACACGTAGTTGCTGCTCTTATCATTTTTCCCTCAAACTCATAAGAGTCCAGTTTTGTGAAGAGAAAAGCAAATAAACTGATTTAAATTCTTCTCTTTTTCTTCCCCTTTCTACCTGCCTGAGAAAGCACTCCATTAAAAACATATTTGTTTGAAAAGGGAAGGGAATGGGGATGAAATTTTATTGTCCACTTGGAAATAGGGAAAAATTCAATTATACTTGTGTAGTAATCTGATGAGATCCACATGGACATATTGACATATTTGATCATCCCAGAAGCTTTCTGAAAAATTAACATTGCTAGGTGCATAAAAAACTGCAATAACGCATTTAGGTGAAGAGAAGTTCAAATATGTGGTTAACTCAGTTTTGCTGTGCATATGCTTAGGCATGTTTATAAGATTTTGCAGAAACTTTAAAACTTTAAAACTAAATGCCTGTGATAGAATGTTAGTTGTTTGCTTGTGAATGTCTTATGGAAGGTCCTGTGTGTGTTTAGAGCCTGCTCACTGTTTCTTGTCAGCACAGACTTTGATAGACTCCTGCATTTATAAAGTCTTTATCCCCAAGATCATGCAAAATTTTCAATCCTAGAGCCTTCCTTTCAACAAGGTCACAAAAGTGCTTTCGTTGTATCTAGCCTTACCTCACTCCTCTTCTTTCTCTCTCCTGGCTGGCTTAAATTGAATATAGTATATCTAGAGAGACTAGTTGTTCTCGTGACTCTTTCTCCACAAACAGTTATTCAAAGTATGATAGGTGTCATTTCCTTTCCTTCAAGAATGTTGGTTTGGGTATGTAGTTTGGCATAGAAATATGCTATGAAAGACACACCTAAAGATAACTTTGCTGCATTCTGATTATTCTATTTTCTGCAGCCTCTCAAAGGTTTTCATATTCTATCCTCAGCCTTCTTCAATGTAAACTTCCTCTCCTTTGGTGAGCCCATGTATCTGAGGCTCAAATCAGTATCTCCAACCCTGCTTCTTTTTCTCTATGAGGCTGTTCAACAAATAGTGCTAAATACCAACTCTGTGCCAGGCACTGTAATGAAGCTATGGATATAGCAATGAAACAAATATGAAACTTCAGTTCTCATGAAGCTTACATTTTTAGGCGAAAGAGATTCACAGACAAAGAAAGTGGAAGTAGTGATTAGTGTAATGGAGAATGTAAAGTGGGGTAAGGTTGATAGAAGGTGACAGTGGTGCTTTCTTTTTATGAGGTGGTGAAGGAAGCCTTCTCTAATGACACTAGAGCAGAGACCTGAAGAACAGAAGGGGGAAAGCAGGTCATGTGGCTATGGGTAGTATGATGTTCCAGGCAGAAGGAAGAGCAGGCATCAAAGCCCCAAGGCAGAAGAGGACTGAGGAAGTCCAAGAAGAGCAGAGAAACTGGTATGTCAGGAAATAATTGAACAAGGGAAAGAAAGGTGAGAGGAGAGGCCGAGAGGAAGCAGGGAGATGGAATCTTAGAGTTGTGAACAATAATTAAGACTTTGGATTTTATAGTGAGACTGGAACATCTTAAGCAAATGAGTGACATAATCTGACTTGTTTAAAAAGTGTCACTGATGTTGTGTGAATTATAGACTATTGAGAATAACATAGAAGCAGAGAGACCCATTAGAAGGATACAGTGATAGTTCAGATGAGAGATGATGATGTCTTGGGCTGGAATGGTAGCTACAATAGCAGTGAGAGAGGGTCAGGTTCAAAAAATATGCTGAAAGTGAAGCTAACAGAATTTACTATGGGATAGTTATCAAGGATGTTGCAAATGTCTAACATACAGAGAAGTAAGATTGACAACGTTTGGGGGTGGTTCCGTTTTTTTAAAAAATTAACTTTAATTTTTAGGGAAGTTTTAGGTTCACAGTAAAATTGAACAGAAAGTCCAGAAAGTTTGCATATATGGCCTGTCTCTACATACAAACAACCTCTCACTATGGACATCACATAGCAGAGTGGTACAGTTGTTACAATTGATGAACCTATATTAACATATCATTATCACTCATAGTTTATTGTTTATGTTAAGGTTCATCCTTGATGTTGGATATTCTGTGGCTTTTAACAATATATAATGACATATATTCATAATTGTCATATAGTTACCTGGTGTAATGCCTATGCAACATAACTAAATTTCTACCCTGCCATAACTCCGTTTGTCTTTAAGAAACAGGATACCTGAAATAAAAAGTTCCCCTGCAGCCAGACTGAGACTGCTTAGAACCAAGAGAGTTGACTGAACAGCTTCAAAAAGACCTCAAGCTTCATTATAATCTCCTTTCCATGGTAAATGACATGACAGTTGACAATCACCATGATAATAACTGGAAGAAGTAATAAAAGAATAGAAAGGATGGCAGCACTCCAGTTCCAGGAAGTCCACTGCCCATTGCCAGAGAGTACGTTAATATTCTTCTACTTGCTTTTAATGTCCAACCTCTTCATTAGAGAAACTATATTTTAACTTCCTCACCCTTCACTAGTAGGGAAGCTGATTTGTGAGCTAAGCTCCTACTTCTCAATTCCATGAAATAAAGCCTGCACTGCTTGACACTTTTGGTTTTGCATATTGGCTTCATGGCACCAAATAGGCAAAGCCCATGTTTTGAGGGGAAGGGGCAGCTTTGTTGGTAACAATATCATCCAGAATGGTTTCACTATCTAAAATGTCCTTAATGCTCTCCTTTTTTCCCCAAACCTCTGGCAACCACTGAGTGTTTTACTATCTCCACAGTTTTGCCTTTTCCAGAATGTCATATAGTTGAAATAATGAGTATGTAGCCTTTTCAGACTTACTTCTCTCATTTACCAATATGCATTTAAATTTCCTCCATGTGTCTTCATGGCTTGATAACTTATTTCTTTTTATCATCAAATAATATTTCATTATTTGGATATACCATAGTTTCTCCATTCACTGAGGGACATCTTGGTTACTTCTAAGTTTTGGCAATTTGGAATAAAGCTGACATAAATATCTGTATGCAGATTTTTTAGGTGGATATAAGTGTTCATCTCAAGTAAATACCGAAGAGTGAAACTGCAATTCCTGGATCGTAAGAGTCTGTTTAATTTTGTAAGACACTGTCAAACTGTCTTCCAAAGTGGCTGTACCATTTTGCCTTCCCACCAGCAACAATAGAGAATTCCTGTTGCTCAACATTATTTTCAGCATGTCATGTGGTGTTGTCAGTGTTTTTTATTTTACCCATTTGAATTAACGGGTATATAGTAATATCTTGTTATTAGTTTGCAATTCCCTAATGACATATGATGTCAAATATCTTTTAATATGTTTGTTTGCCATATCTCCTTCAGTGAGGTGTCTGTTCGGGCCTTTAGTCGATTTTTTATTTAGGTTGTTCTCTTATTGTTGGGTCTTAAGAGTTCTTCACTTAAGACCCAACACTTAAGAGTGTATTTTGGATAATAGTCCTTTATCAGGCATGTCTTATGGAAATACTTTTTATCCACCTGTGGCTTGTCTTTGCATTCACTTGACATTTCTTTTTGCAGAGCAGAAGTTGTTCATTTTAATGAAGTACAGCTTTAAAATTATTTCTTTCATGGATCATGCCTTTGGTGATGTATCTAAAATGTCATTTCAATACCCAAGGTCATTTAGGTTTTTATACTGTTACCTCTTAGAAGTTCAGATTTTTACAAGTTAATTTTGGGATGCCTATGAGATGTACAATTTAAAGTTCAATATGTAAATCTTGAGTACAGTAGAAGACAAGCATGGATATATAAATCTGTGTATACTCAATATGAAATTGATCATTAAAGTCATGTAACTGGATTGATCATCTTGACATAGATAAATAAAAGGCCAAAGGAATGAGCTCTTGGGCCCCCAAACATTTCATTAGAGGTTGGAAAGATAAGGAAAAACTAGTTAAGGGAACTGAGAAAGAATAATCAATTAAGTAAAAATAGAAGCAAGAGAAAATATTGTCCCAGAAGCCAAGTGAAGAAAGTGTCTCAAGATGCAGGATGATAAAGTGTATCAAATTAAGTTGATAAATTAAATTAGATAAGGGTTGAGAAATGACCACTGAATCTGGCAACATAAAAGCCATTGATGTCATTGCCAACAATTATTTCAGTAGAGCAGTGGGAAAGGAAATTCTAGTGGAGTGGGTTGAGAGAGAACAGGAGAGAATGTATAAACAAAACTGTCAAGGATTCTTGCTGTAAAGAAATTAATGGCATGGTTGTAAAGTACAGGGAGATTATTTTAAAGAGAAAATATATAAAAGAATATTATCTGTTGAGGGGGATAATCTAATACAGAGAGAAAAACTGATAACACAGGAGAGATAGGAGATCTTGCTAGGGCAATGTAGGTGAGACGGGACCAGATCTAGTATACTGTGAGGGGATTGGTGTTAGAAAACAGCATAGAAAAAATGTAATGACAATAATCCATTTTAACAAGAGGGAAGGCATAGAGAATGGGTGCTGATATAACTGGGTCAATAGATTTGTTGGTGAGAATACATGAAAGAGGATATTTTCTCTTGAATTCTCTGAAGACACCTAACGTATAATATCATGAACACAGTGTATCATTCTGGTCCCATCCCGTGTAGCCAAAGGTATTTCTGCCAAAAACACTATTGCTTTACCAGTCTCCAAACTAGTAAATTTTTATTGCAGTTTTTAATTTATTGTTATTGTCACCTCATAATTTCCCATACCTGTCCCCAACTTACCATTTGTGGAGCTACAATTCCATGACAGTGAGATCATGTGACTTAAGTATGTATTTATTTTAAAACTATAATTTATCTTTGAGCTATAAAATCTACTACTAAAGACTTTTATTCTTCATCATTGGTTAAGTTTCTTGGCATTAACTAACGTATGTCCTCTTGAACTATAAATTTTTTTCTTGCTCTTTGAGGTAGGTTTATAAGGATTACTATTATTCTACCATTATTTCTAGTGTTTCTCTTTTCAAGCCACTTTAAATAATAGTCTTTTTATTTTATTAATATCAATTTTTTTATAAGGAATCCACATTTTTCTTTTTCTTTACTACTTTCTGTTCTTTCTTTGCATACGTTTTTCTTGGTTCCTCTTTTCTGTTTATGCTTTCTTTTATTTGCTTATACTTTCCTATCTGTTTTATTTCATTAAACACTCTGTAGCTGATAATGTTTGTTTTGTTTGGTATAACTTCATCTTATTTCCTACCAATGAATATTTTTTATATCATATTTTAACATATGACTACCTCTCTGCTATCTTGAGAGTTAAGCGTTGGTTATTCTTTTTATTATAGTTTACATTTTTTCTTGTTCTAACGGAACTTGGTTTATTCACCTTTTATTTATTTTACATTTCAGGGATTTTGAGAAATTATTATCAGTTATCCCTGTAGCATGATTAGCAAATACGTTATCTTTCATTTTGTATTATACAAATTTTGTACTACACAAATTTTCTTACACACAAATAATATCACTTATAACTGGCCCACTTCTCTCTTTTTGTCATTTTATTTTTTTCAGACTTAGCATAATGCACACAAAACAGTCATAACAGAGTTACTTATTTCAATTTAGTTGCTTAGACTGATCTCACATCTGGGGTAACAAATTTCTTTAAAATGGTGGCATTTAGGTAAGCAATAAATAACCACAGAGAAAAGTCATTTGAGTAATTTGTGCTCAATTTTGAAGATTATTTTTCACACCCTAAGTCATGAAAGTCAGTAATATTCTTCTAAACCAATCTAATATAGAAGAAATTAACAAAGGAAATTAACAAACCCAACAAAGTAGACGTGCCTTCTATACTTTATGTATAACATCAACTTTAAAATAATAAATAGAATTTTATAAACAGAACGGTAGAAACACAAGAGATAAACTTATGTGGCTACAGCCAGAAAAACCATGTAATTAAAAAATTATGAGCTCATTACTGTAAGCATATCGGCATTGATATCTGGAATTGATGAGTCTCGTATAAAATAGTAAGGACCAAGACCCAAGTCGTATTTTAACAACAGTTGACAATTCTGGCCAAACATTTCTTGTAGATATTCTCTTGCTGAGGGGTATGTACTTAGAGTTGTATATTACTCACAAGTACTGTTGAGTAGAGTTACATTTAATTATATCATGTATTATGTAATTCTTTTTAAAATATATGTTCAGTTCTCTTTAATAAATAGTTTCTTCCTTTAAAAAAAAAAAAAAAAAAAGGCTTTAAGATTAGCAGCAGAGGCTGGGCGTGGTGGATCATTCCTATAATCCCAGCACTTCGGGAGGCCGAGACAGGTGGATCACCTGAGGTTGGGAGTTTGAGACTAGACAGACCAACATGGAGAAACCCCATCTCTACTAAAAATACAAAATTGGTCAGACATGATGTCACATGCCTGTAATCCCAGCTACTCAGGAGCCTGAGGCAGGAGAATCGCTTGAACCCAGAAGGTGGAGGTTGCAGTGAGCCAAGATGGTGCCATTACACTCCAGCCTGGGCAGCAAGAGCAAAACTCCATCTTAAAAAAAAAAAAAAAAAAAAAAAAAGGTTAGCAGCAGAACAGGAACTGATTGAACATTTACTATTATTTTCCGTATTGAGTAGGCCAGATCTTACCTTATGTCTAAAAGTATGTTTCATCCATATTTTGTCATACATCCATAAGATTACTTTTCTTATTGTTTTCTTATTCATCTTTTTTTTTTTTTTTTTTTTTTTGATTTTTTTTTTTTTATTGCATTTTAGGTTTTGGGGTACATGTGATGAACATGCAAGATTGTTGCATAGGTACACACATGGCAGTGTGCTTTGCTGCCTTCCGTCCCCTCACCTGTATCTGTCATTTCTCCCCATGCTGTCTCTTCCCACCTCCCCACCCCCCGCCCCTCCCCCATTTCCCCCCAACAGACCCCAGTGTGTAGTGCTCCCCTCCCTGTGTCCATGTGTTCTCATTGTTCAACACCCGCCTATGAGCGAGAATATACGGTGTTTGATTTTCTGCTCTTGTGTCAGTTTGCTGAGAATGATGGTTTCCAGGTTCATCCATGTCCCTATAAAGGACGTGAACTCATCGTTTTTGATGGCTGCATAATATTCCATGGTGTATATGTACCACATTTTCCCTATCCAGTCTATCATTGTTGGGCATTTGGGTTGGTTCCAGGTCTTTGCTATTGTAAACAGTGCTGCAATGAACATTCGTGTGCACGTGTCCTTGTAGTAGAATGATTTATAATCCTTTGGATATATACCCAGTAATGGGATTGCTGGGTCAAATGGGATTTCTATTTTTAGGTCCTTGAGGAATCGCCACACTGTCTTCCACAATGGTTGAATTAATTTACATTCCCACCAACAGTGTAAAAGTGTTCCTATTTCTCCACATCCTCTCCAGCATCTGTTGTTTCCCGATTTTTTAATGATCGCCATTCTAACTGGTATGAGATGGTATCTCAATGTGGTTTTGATTTGCATTTCTCTGATGACCAGTGATGATGAGCATTTTTTCATATGTTTGTTGGCCTCCTGTATGTCTTCTTTTGTAAAGTATCTGTTCATATCCTTTGCCCATTTTTGAATGGGCTTGTTTGTTTTTTTCTTGTAGATCTGCTTTAGTTCTTTGTAAATTCTGGATATCAGCCCCTTGTCAGATGGGTAGACTGCAAAAATTTTTTCCCATTCTGTTGGTTGCCGATTCACTCTACTGACTGTTTCTTTTGCCGTGCAGAAGCTGTGGAGTTTGATTAGGTCCCATTTGTCTATTTTGGCTTTTGTTGCCATTGCTTTTGGCGTTTTGGTCATGAAGTCCTTGCCTACACCTATGTCCTGAATGGTTTTGCCTAGATTTTCTTCTAAGGTTTTTATGGTATTAGGTCTGATGTTTAAGTCTTTAATCCATCTGGAGTTAATTTTGGTGTAAGGTGTCAGGAAGGGGTCCTGTTTCTGCTTTCTGCACATGGCTAGCCAGTTTTTTTTTTTTTTTTTTTTTTTTTTTTTTTTTTTTTTTTTTTTTTTTTGAGACGGAGTTTCGCTTTTGTTATCCAAGCTGGAGTGCAATGGTGCGATCTCGGCTCACTGCAACCTCCGCCTCCTGGGTTCAGGCAATTCTCCTGCCTCAGCCTCCTGAGTAGCTGGGATTACAGGCACGCGCCACCATGCCCAGCTAATTTTTTTTTTTTTTTTTTTTTTTTTTTTTTTTTTTTTTGTATTTTTAGTAGAGACGGGGTTTCACCATGTTGACCAGGATGGTCTCGATCTCTTGACCTCGTGATCTACCCGTCTCGACCTCCCAAAGTGCTGGGATTACAGGCATGAGCGCCGTGCCCGGCCCTGTTTTCTTATTCATCTTATCCAAACCCTTACAACACTAACATTTAGCTAAGACTGACTTTGAACATCATCCTTATTGTCTATAGGACTTACACCTTTGTATGTAATGTGTCACTTCTGATCTATAATCCTATTTTTTGATCTTAAATTAAATTGATTTTTTTTTCATCTCACAGTGCCATATCCTGTCTTTTAGGCTTTTTGAGCTTATGCTACTTTAACTTTTTTTGTGTGTTTGTGTGAGATGGAGTCTTGCTCTGTTGCCCAGGCTGGAGTGCAGTGGCATGATTTCAGCTCACTGCAACCTCTGTCTCCCGGGTTCAAGCAATTCTCCTGCCTGAGCCTCCTGAGTAGCTGGGATTATAGCCACACCCCACCATGCCCGACTAATTTTTTTTTTTTTTTTTTTTTTTTTTAGTAGAGACAGAGTATTACCATGTTGGCCAGGATGGTCTTGAATTCCTGACCTTGTGATCCACCCACCTTGGCCTCCCAAAGTGCTGAGATTACAGGAATGATCCACCATGCCTGGCCTACTACTTTTATTACATCTACCCTTTATCTCATGCTCTCCCCATAGTTTTGAAAATGTATTTTATCTTGAGGCTTTCCTTCTTCTGCTCATACTCTTGTCATTCTATCTAAAGCAAAACAAAAAAAACACCTTTCTTATCCTTTTCCCCATCTAATAATTTGGCTCCATATACAGAGAACCTGTTTTTATCTGTCTTTGCTTTCATTTTTGTCTATTAATTTCTCTGAATACTTTCTTTCCTGTCAAGCACCAAGCCACTTCTTTTGAAGAGTTTGTTCTCTCCTTTCTTTGTTCTGTAAGAACCACCCTTTCCTTGATGTGTGTTCACTGCTCTTGTTGTCCATCTCAAGCATTTTTATGTCCCTCATGATGTGGGATTTCTACACTCTCGAAACCTACTTTGGCCAAACTCTAAGCCGAGGAGACTTAAACAGCTTTCCCTCTGCATACTGGATACTAGCTGAGATTTGCTAGCCGCCTTTTGCCATTACACCACGTTGCATAGGTGGCATCACAAAAAGTGTGTTCAGTTCTCTCATTGACCAAATCTCTATGGGCATTTTGGTCTCTGTATTTAAGACTTCTGTCTGGCTGCATAGTACTTGTAGAAAGGACACTACTCTAGTATACTGGCTTCCAGAACACATGCCACAGAGACCTAAAGATCCATGAAGCTGCTTCAAGGGCCATTGCACGATGTAGGAAAGGCTGAGAGAAGAACCCAGGATCTCTGCCTTTGGTTCTATTGTGAGTTACCCCTACATGCTGGGATTCTATATAAGATTTATGTTTGAAAAAAAGCAGATAAAAATATAAGTTTGAAACAGTTGGTACAGTGAAGTAGAATCAGCCAGGAAGCCTAAAGTTTCTATACCTACCCTCCGGGTAATCTTGAATACTCGCATCTGTAAAGTGGAGATGTTATATCCCATATAACTCACTTGAAGTTGGAAGGATAACGTGAAACAGTGTAAGAATGCATGGCTAACAGAAAAAATTAAATGTGTGAGTGAAATCTCTGTATATCGAGATTTACGCATTTCAAAAAATAATGCTTCAGAAAAAGGCAAGTTGTAGAATGGTAGATACAGGGCAACATTTGTATTAATTTAAAAAATACAGAATAAATATGTATTATTGCTAGAGAATTTGCAGTGGGCATTAGGACACAATGGACTTAAGGATGATATGTATTTTTTTTTTTTAAAGAGGCAATTAAGTCAAATGTTAACAGTAATTGTACTGGTTATGTCATCATGTACTTTTTATGTTTTTAAGATATCTCTCTTCTCCCAAATCTGTAAATACTATTTAATTGTGTTCTTGACATTTTATTAAGTGATTTCTTCATCAACAAAATATCTTCTCTTCATTAGTCCCTAAAACTGTGTCGGTGCTTAAATGAAAAGTGCAAGGGGAAGAGGAACTGATGGTTTCTTTTACTGTCATGGTTTATATATTGGAATATATTTAAACCAGTTTTTACCTTCTCTTTTTACCTTACTCATTATTTTATTCCTGAAGAAAGTAAAAGAAAGCTAGAACTCTAGGTGGTATCATTTATTTTTTCAGTTATCTCATCTCTTTTCTCTGCTTAGAAACAATCTCCAAAATAAATTAGGCTTTCACCGCTAATTTGGAACACATATCAAACTTCCTCCTTTCCAGGCTTGAATGCCTGCAAATCAGCCTTCTGAATCAAAGTCAGTTGAATTACTAATCAGGGACTCCTTTGCTACCTACCAGGATGCTGAGCATTGATCTTCCTTCAGAGCGTCCTGCTGCTTCCCTCCATTCATGGAAATGGCAAGTATCCAAGATTACTTTTTTTTTTCCTCTCCTTCTCTTTTTTGTCCAATTTCTAACCTGTAAGGACACAATAATATCTAAAAATCCAGGTACAGAGCTGTGCACCCGTAGTCCTAGCTACTTGGGAGGTTGAGATGGGAGGATCACCTGAGCTTATGAGTTCAAGCGCAGCCTGGGCAACATCTCCATCTTGAAAGGAAAAAAAGAAAGGTAGGGGGAAGGAAGGAAGGAACAAAGGAAGGAAGGAAGGGAGGGAGGGAGGGAGGGAGGGAGGGAAGGGAAGGTAGGTCAGGCAGGAACCTACTATTTCCTTTGCTCTTTAAATCTCCCCAGTATTTTCTTTCTTTTCTTTCTTTGACACTGCTCTGACTCATTCTTTTAATGCTCTTCTGTGAGTGTTCATTTTGGAGCTCAGAGTTGACGTTATTTAGCAGATGGAAAGAAGTTCGGAGTTAGGGGATGGAGATATGGACTGCACACATTTTGGAATTAGCACGATATCACTCCTAGTCTTTCCTCTTCCCAGTAGAGTATGGTGTTTCTTGGGTTTACAACTTTTGTCTCCTTGCCTGCTAGCAGTGCTGCAACAGTTTCATGGTGATTTGTCACAGGTGAAAGCTTTTGTGCCTTTCAACAATGGTAAAATTGTGTCAGGCACAGGTAATAATCCTAATTTTACAGGTTATGAAGTGGCAATGAAGAGATCTTGATATTAGCCTGTGAAACATCTGTGATTATAGTTTGGGCCTCTGGTTGCCTAGCTTTGGCCTCTTTTTTCTTGACTTTTTGTCCTAAGTAAGAAATCTTTGCACTCTTTTTTAGATCCTGCTTCACTCAATCCTAAATCCTGAGATGTTTTCCCCACCTGTACTCACTTTCTTGGTAATCTCATTCAGCTCCATTTAAAATACCAACTATATGCTATTGACTCCTAAATAGATATCTTTTGATATGACCTCTCCCCTGAACTCCAATTTCATTTATCTTACTTATTTGTCATCTATCAGGATATTTAATGGCATTTCAAACTTAGCATGTCCAAACTTGATTCCCCTCCATCCTTAAAGCAACTACTTCCTGAGCTTTCTTGATGTGACAATATTATTGACACGGCTAGTTTTCGTTAAGAAAAAATTTGAAGACAATTTGATTCTTCTTATTCTTGCATACCATTATTCACACCATCAGCTGATCATGTGTGCCCCACTTTCAAAATATATCTCAAACTGACCACATCTCACAATTGCCATCCTATTAAAGCCACTCATACAGTGGTCTTCTTACAGAAGACTGCTAACTGGTTTCCTTGAAACCAGTCTTACTTGCTATAATCTATTTTTCATGCAGCTTCTAGTGGGGTCCTTGTAAAACATAACTCAGATCATGACATTCCCCTGTCCAAAATTTTCTAATGTCTTCTCAGCATATTTTTAGATATTCCAAACTCCTTACCATGGCATCTGATGACCTACATGATGGGCCACTGGCCAATTCTCTAATTATATCTCCTCATTTCTCTCCCTCACTCGCTCTGCTCCAAGCACACTGACCTGTTTTTCCTTGGGTTGCCAAACAAACTTGGCTTCAGCCTTTCCTGTTGCTGATCCTCTGCCCAGAAATATTCCAGGATAGTTTATCACCCCCTGACTTTACATCTCTATATATTTATCTTTCTCTCTCTCTCTTTTTTTTTTTTTTTTTTTAAGATGGAGTCTTGCTTTGCTGCCAGGCTGGAGCACAGTGGCACAGTCTTGGCACTGCAAACTCGGCCTCCTGGGTTCAAGCAATTCTTCCGCCTCCGTCTCCCAAGTAGCTGGGACTACAGGCACGTGCCAAATGCCCGGCTAATTTTTTTTATTTTTAGTAGAGACGGTGTTTCACCATTTGGCCAGGGTGGTTTCTGTCTCTTGACCTCGTGATCCACCCGCCTCGGCCTCCCAAAGTGCTGGGATTACAGATGTGAGCCACTGCACCTGGCTATATTTATCTTTTCTATTTTCCTTCTAGAATGTGAGCTTTGTGAGGGAGACACTTTAACACTCTTCTTCACTGCTGTGTCCCCAGTGTCTAGAACTGCTTCTAAGTTATATGAACAGATTAAGACGGACTCACTAAATATTCGTTGACTCAATGACTACTGGTGGATACTTCAGGCTAGGCTATTGAGATGGGCCCAGATCACAAGAAATCCTCTGACAAGGAGCCATCACACACTCAGCCTTACTGTGGTTAAGTGCAAGCTATCTAAACTATACAAACACACTCGTTTTGGGGATAGGCCCCGTTTCAACAGTCAGACTTATCTTAGCTTTTAATATTATTTGGTTCCTATAAATACACTCATACATCTCTGACTAGTATTTATTGGTTGTGTACCAAGAACCAGACTCTATACTATTTTCTTTTCATTTTAATAGGTTTTGGGGGGACAGGTGGGTTTTTGTTACATGGATAAGTTCTTTCATGGTGATTTCTGAGATTTTGGTGCACCCATCACCTGAGCAGTGTACACTGTACCCAATGTGTGGTCTTTTATTCCTCACCCTACTCCCACCTTTCCCCCAAGTCCCCAGAGTCCATTGTATCACTTCTATCAGGCTCTAAACTTTTCTATTAATTACCTATTTTAATCCTTAAAAGAGCCTAAGGATACTATTGACCTTAAGTACTTTGCCCAAAGGTGATAAGTGGTGAAGTCAGAATTTTAACCCTGGTATGCAAAGATGTGATCTCGGCTCACTGCAACCTCTGCCTCTGGGTTCAAGCAATTCTCTTGCCTCAGGCTCCTGAATAGCTGGGATTACAGGCATGTGCCACACCACCCAGCTAATTTTTGTATTTTTAGTAGAAACAGGGTTTCTCCATGTTGGTCAGGCTGGTCTCAAACTCCTGACCTCGTGATCTGCCCACCTCAGCCTCTCAAAGTGCTGGGATTATAGGCATGAACCACCATGCCTGGCCAATGGTAAATATTTCTTTCAGCCCTTTAAAGGTATTAGAGTCTCAGTTAACCACCATCACTCTGCTTTGTAGTCTCATACTGCTCCTGGTGTCTCAGCTTTTGGCTGAGAAGATATGAATATCATGGCGAAGCATCAGTGCAGCAGTGCTCTCAGAGGATTGACAGACCATTATATATTCACTGAGGTGTGTGATGGAATGTCATAGTTTTCTTTTTAAGATTCAACAATCCATTAATTCTGCAACTTTAGAACAACCTGCCCCATGTGCTGCCCAACAGATATTCTTTCTTCTTGTGATCACTGGACAATAAAGAGACCATGTTCTGGTCATTTCTCTACCCCTTGTCCTGCCCTCCTCCTCCTCCTCCTAAGAACTGATTGTTTCCTACGTTCTGCAGGCTGCTCAGTCAACCCAGTCACTGTGATATCCTGAGCGCTAAGGACATTGGAAGCAGGAGTCAGGTTTGCACAGTTAGATTGATAAGCAGATGCTAAGCCGATGTGACACAGCTGCTACTGCTGAGCCAGGAAAAGCAGGTCAAGGTTATTAGGAGAAAGTGTGGCACTTGCCCATAGCTGGGAGCGAAAATATTCCCATGTACTGTTCCCTTTCTCAGTCTCTCACTTCAGCTCCCTTCTTGTTCTCTCTTTGCATTTCTTTCTGTCTTCTCTTTTTTTAAAGGATTATGGCCAAAGAGACACGTATTGAAATAGCTGGACCTCTCTAAACAAAGGACATCCATAAAACAATGACAGTTTTTCTAACATTATGTGCATTATTTGATCTTCCAAGTGTTGCCATGCTTTAAAAATCAGAGCCAAAGATTAACAGCGACCATTTGTCATTTATTAAGTGATTCATTTCTTTATTTCAAAGTCATGGTTTCATATCTGAAATATACAGAACATTTTGTACTAGTGCACCAGAAATGCATGGCATATTAGCGTACATGCAATGTAACCAGGCAGTCTGGTTTGTGGTTTCCATTTTTTGTTGAATTGAATTTATTGGTGGCTAAATTTGATTTTTCATCCAGAAGAACCTGTTTCCCCTAAGGTCTTTTTAGTTGTTTCTATGTAATTTTGAACCGAATATGATTTAATTAGGTGAAAATTACCACATGAGATAAACCAACCCTAAAACCAAAGGCATTTAAAAATTCTCATCTTCAGATTGCATCAGTAGCTACCAGTAAAACTTGAAGCCATACAGGCAGATACCAGGTAGTACATGTTGCCTGGCCTCTGTTTGGGAATTCTCTTGATTGTTACAAGTAGTGTGGCACCACTCAGAAAGTTCATTTCCCTTCTAGACCCACACCCCATTATGCCCATCTCCACCCTGGGACCAGTCCTAATCCTCTGCCTCAAAATCTTTGGGCTCACCAAAAATTTGGAGCTCTCTGCTTCAATTATATTTTATACATCATTTTGACTTTACAGTCCCTTTGAATATGTCATATGGAACATATGAAGAGCACTGAGCTGGTTTATATTTGAGCCCTGGCACTTATTAGCTGTGTGAGTAGAGAAAATTACACCTCTCTGAGCTTCAATTCCTTGTTTGTCTGAATAAGAAAGGAATGATGAAAGAGAAAAAAAAATCTATAAAGTACCTAGCATAATATAGTAATACCTGCAATAAACAATAGCAATTCTTATAATATTGTTATTGTTTCCCTAAACTATCTTTTGTGGTCCTAGTAATAAAACCCCTCAAGGCAGTGAATGGTAAGTGGAGAATAAATTAAAGTGACTTTTCACCAAATTTTGCTTGTAAAATATCTGAAATTTAAGCAAACAGACAGCAAACTGACCTATACTCAGAACAAGTAACTAGATCATAGAGAAGAAATGCCAGATCTTACAAATGGAAAAAGTGGACCCAGGATTTAACCGTATGTTTCTAAGTCATATTCATAAGTGAGAATAAAAGTAATGCCTGCTGCATTGGGTTGTTATGTGAATAGAATGGTTTAATCCATATAAAGCACTTAAAAGACATAGGAAAAAAACCCCAAAATTGGATATTGCCATCATTGAATAAAAGACTTAGATTTTCAGTCTTGGAGGCATGCCAGTGATTATGAGGAAGTCTCCTTGAGTTGAAATACTGCAAGTGTGATTGTGGAATTTCTTGAGATTTTGAGGATGTCTAAATAGTATCCCGTTAGCTCCTTGAGGCAGTTATCTTTATATCTTATCTCTTGGCACAGTATTTGGCACAGCCTCAGTATTTAGTGAATGCTTATTGAATAAGTGGATGAATGAATAGAAAAGTTACCTGTCTTGTCTAATTCTAATGATTATTTGGTTAAGATCATAGCATTTTGCAATTTCTTTGTTTTTCTCTTCACTTTGCCCACCCACCCTCTCCCATCAGCCACATGATTGTGCAACCTCTCTACCTCTTCTCATGCCAGAAGCACTTACCTGGAAGCGGTCTGGAGCCACACACTCTAGAGACACAGGGTCCACACAGGGAGCGTGAATGAGTGGAGTGGTCCAGGGGTGCGGCAGATGATGAGTCCTCCCAGAAAGCAAGATTGGGAGAGCAGCAGCCTCACCTGTTTTTCACTTGTGTCTCTACTCAGCAGCTAGAACAGTGCCATCTACATAGTCCATCGTAAATAAATTCTGGTTGAATGAATGAATGAATGAATAAATAAATACTCAAAATGAACTGACTGTTGCATGGCAAGAATAAGGACCAAATGCTGCCCAACCCTTAGATTTCTCAAGAAATATAAGAGGTTTTGTACTTTTATGTGAATTTCTTGGTTTCAAAAGTTGACAACAAATTTAAAATGTAAAAACACTGGGCAGGTCAAACAAAAACATATCTAAGGGGAAAATTCCACTCCTAAACTCTGGATTGAAACCTCTGCTGTTCGTAATAGCTTACGTAATATTTTCCCATTTGCCCTGTAGGATCACTTTTGTTATTACACATTTTTTTCATATGTTCTGGATAGTATAAATAGTATTGTGCCCATTTTATGGATAAAGTCACTGAAGCACTGAGAATTTAATTGATTTGTTTAAGGTCACAACACTGGTATGTAATGAAACTGGTACTAGAATTTGTTTTCTGACCTAAAATCCAATGTACATTCCAGGGCACCATTCTGATTATTTTACTACATGTCCTCTGGAAGCAGAAGGTAAATCACAAACCATTTACTTGTTGTTACTTCACTTATTTGGATTTTTATTTTTAGGAATGACCAGCACTTTTTCACTGCTTCTTCTCCCCGTCCTCCAACCAGTCTGGTTCAAACAAGTAACTGTGCAATGCAGCATTAGAGTTGGAATTAAAATAAAGTTGTTTTCAATTGGTGTTATTAATTCACAGAAAGGCTGATTTCTCTTTGGCTATCCACTTCTATGTAAGACATCATTTTGAATCATAGAGAATTGGTAGTTCTTTTCATTTGGATCTAGATTTGGTCACTGCAAAAAGACCATAATGTTTTTAGCAAGATAAAGGTTGTTTGTATTTTCCCCTCTTTCGTGTAAATCTGAACATAAATAGTTCAAGGACGCTATAGTGGCTCCAAAGTGTTGGAAAGGTAGATTTTAAAATCTATTATATGGTTGCTATTTTTGACTGCTTTACCAAGTTCACTCACTGATTCTTTTTTATATTAAATTCAGATGTGCAGAGAAAAAATAAGGGGATTGTGTTCTCCTTCCTTTTTTCGGCATGAAGTGAAAGTTGCATGCATTACTTCTGCCCACAGATTGTTGGCCAGAATTTATTATTTAGCCACTGAGCTGCAAGAGAGTGAGGAATGTAGGTGTTTTTCTTTTTTTTTTCTTTCTTTTTATTTTTTCTGGATGGCCATGGGTTCAATGCCATACAGCAACAGGACAACGAATATTGGGAAGCAATTTGTGATACTTGCCACAACAGCTAAGCATGAATGCATGAATGTGTTCTTTGGTGTTTAAGCAGTGTTTTCTAACTCGGTTGAGTATCCTTGTTATAGATACTTAGTCTTTTTATTTTTTATTTTTGTTTTTTACTTTTCATCTGCAATATTTAGTATACATAGTAGATGTTTGGTGGATGAATATTTTAATACATTAAACTAAGATGTTAACTGGATAAGTCTTAAGATTCTTCTCTGAATTAATTGCAAATAATTTGGTAACTTTTGAAATTTGAAATTTTCAAAGAGTTAAAATAGTCAAGTATATTAGGCCTTGGAATTGATAATTGTGAACAGGGGCCATTGAACAGAAATTCATCAAGTTACTCTTTGGAGATAACCCCCATCCTTACTATTCTTAATATGTGATTGACATACCTAAGGGTATGTCACTCATCTTCTGATACCTGGGAGGTATCAGAATATTGAAAACATTACAGGTTGTTTTTGTTTTTGTTTTTGTGGCTGTTGTAGCAAAAATTACTTCAAATTTTGGGACTTAGAACAACAGAAATGTATTCATTTAGAGTCTTGGAAGCCGGAAGCCTGAAGTCAGTATCACTGTGCCCAGATCAAGGCGTCTGCAGGGTTGTACTTCCTCGGGAGGCTCTGGGGGAGAATCTGTTCCTTTCCTTTTCTAGCTTCTGGAAAAGGCTGCTGGCATTCCTTGACTTGTGGTCGCATCACTCCAGTCTCTGTTTCTGTCATCATATTGCCGCCTTATTTTCTGTGTCAAATTTCTCTTTGTATCCTTCTCATAAGGCCTTCTATGGTTCCATTTAGGACCCCCTGAATAATCCAGGATAATCTTCCCATCTCAAGACTTAACTTAATCACATCTGCAAAGTTTCTTTTTTTGTCATATAAGATGACATTCACAGATTCCAGGAATTAGAGCATAGATATCAGCTCTAATTTGTGATATCTCGGCTCTAATAGATATCTGGACAGATTATTATTCTGCTCACCATAGTAATATTATTGTTGTTGAAAACAATAGCTATTTATTGAAGCAACACTGTGTGCTGGACATTGTGCTAGATACTTCATAGACTTAATTTACTTAATTTTTGACTTACATAAATTATGTTTTTTGACTTACATAAATTATTTTACTTTTCAGGAAACTAAGGTTCAGAGGTGCCAAGTAACCTGCTTTAGGTCACCCAGACTGCTCTAGCTGCTTTTTCCCACAATGCGTTCCTAAACCAGTACCCAAGTAAATGCACAATCAGTATATGCACAATCAACCTAGGACAGCATGACAGAATGTCCCCCTTCCCTGATCTCATTAACAGGTCAACTTAAATAGCACTGCCTGCCTCTCCCATCTGACCTTTATAAGGCCCTTTCTGACTTTTTTTTCCCATCAAGGGTGCCTCATTAATGTCCATTTTAACCTCACTTTACCTGTGTGTGAAGCTGTATGTCTGCGAGAGGGGCCACATGCCCACGTAACTTAAACTTGTATAATTTACCCAAGGGACAATTGGGGGAGTATCAAATTCCCTTTGCATAATTGGATCCAGAACTCTTCTAGACTCTTGGCCTTACAAAGTTGGGTTATAAATGTCATGAGAACAAACTCTTTGGCAAGATATCTAATGCTACTACTTCCAGTCTCAACTAGACATAGCAGGAGACTAGCTTTTCCCAGGGTATTTTAGTGCTTTGGGTTCTGGTCCCAACTGGAATCAAGTTGTGAAACAACTTCCAAGTAAACATTCAGAATGTTAGTGAAAACGCTTGGTTCAGTATTAAGTGTATCAATAGGTGAAGCTGGGGGCAGGGTGATGAGAATGAGTGGAAGGAATATAGGCACTTTTTTCCCTTCAAATTATTCATTAGTTAGGATACCCCTTGGAGTCCTAGATGGATCTGTTGGATATTTTACATGTCATTTTCCAAATATTTCTGTGCAGAGGTAGGGCCAGCTCAACTGTATTGTTGCTATACTGATGTGGTAGCTCAGTCATTTGGAGTTAATTGTTAATCAAGCCAGACATTACTGCAATCCTGTTCTGAGAGGTAGAGATAAAAAATCCAATATTTTATTGTCCTTATCATGAAAATGCTGTAAAAATTCTTTGATAATAGTCAAAAGAATCACAGCGACAGAGCTATTGTAAGAACCAAAAATATCTCCGTTTTTGGTTTCTATTTTCAAGTCATTTTTATCTATGAACTAAAATCAGCTGGAAAGGTTCTGACACATACTGGAAATTGCAAAGGCTGGCTTCCAGCAGCACCCTCTCTGTGACACTCACTTTGCTGTTAAGAGAAGCCACTTAACAAACCAATTGTCAACAGGGGGAGATGAAAACACAAGTTAATCAGGTTTTACAAGGTCACACATCTAATTCAAATTGTAAAAGGACCCCATTCGTGCCTTCTTTCCCTTCTTCTTGAATGTAGCCTTTCTTCAAATTGAGGGCTTACCACTTTGGATCCCCCTACAAGATAGCAGTCAGTTAATAAAGGCTCAAAGTACTACTTTCCTAACTGAGGCCCCCCTTTGGAGCCTATTAACACCCTTTTTTTATGACGAGCAGAGCAAGTAGCCACCTCCCGACATGTGTTGGCACTTTCTAAAAGATCATTAATGCTCCATATTTCAGAGTATAACAAACCCAGGAAGGCTCACAAGGAGCCCAGCAGGGGTAAATAAAAACAGTGAGTAATTTACAGAACTTCTTGTTTCACCAAGGTGGTGCATGGTAAATGAGAGAGAGAATTAGGTCGTTTTCCCTCCTTTGACTTTTTCAAGGATTTGCAGGATCCTAGAAATTTCCAGGTAAAATCTAGAAAGCGAGCTTTTTGAGAAACAGCCTTGACCGAGTACTTGTTTTATACAAAAGCAAAATCACAGCATTAAGGAGGTCTTATTCTTTACCTATTCTTACTCTCTGGAATGAATATTATTCATAGGTAGGCCTTTTTGACCTTCTGATGAAGCTCTTCTTCAATAATAAATCACATTGAAATTGGCAATTGATGAACAATTCTGGAACTTCACTTTTTTTTTATGTTTTCAAATTTCAAGGACTTTTTAAACTAGATAAACTCATTACATACTTTCCAGGGTAGTTACTGATGTTGCTAAAACTTATGTTCGACACTAGATTGATGGTGGTTTATTTTCGTAAATTGTATGTTAGGGTCTATGATAGGAATGAATGTGAAAACTTTTTAAAAAATAAACTTTAAACCACTATCACAAATAAAAAGTGTATCTAAATTTCACTTATATATAAGTTTTTGCAGAGCCGACAAGACAATAACCTTTCTATATATTTAAAGGCAAATATCACACCGATGAATGCGTATGCAACAATACCTTCTTGCTCACATTGCAGTTTCCTCAAAGAATGGAAGGACCGTTCCCACTGGCTGTTGCCTCTGGTGAGGTGTTCCTATTCCTCCTGTGCTCGTAAGCATATCCTTTTGTCCCAGTCCAGCATCTGATAGAATTCTACTGAAAAGTACCTTCTTATCATACATACCTTCTGACTATGATAAGGTTACCCATGACTCATCTTCTATTTTTCTGAGCCTGCTAGAGAACCAGAGAGGAGAGAAGCAACTTGAATTATGCATGAAGGAAAGACCTGGTAATAGCTGCCAGACATTTCTTCAGGGAAGTTAGGCTGGCTAGTTAGGGACAGGGATATTTTATTCTATCTCAAATTCAGATTTAAGGTGACATATATCCCAACAACTATATTGAGCACCTACTATGTTACAGACACTATTTTAGGTTCTAGGGGAGCAGTAGTGAATAAAGCAGAGTAAATCTCCTGTCCTCACTATACTTGCATTTGTGTGTGTGTGTGTGTGTTTGTGTGTGTGTGTGTGTGTGTGTGTGTGTGTGAAAGAGGCAGCAAAACAATAAACAAGATATACAAATTACTTAAATACTATATTGTTTAAAGTTCCAAGTGCTATAGAAACAGTAAAGCAAGAAAGCAAGAAATGGAAGAATGTATGGTGAGGAGTTGTGATTTTGAATTGAGGAGTCAGGAAAATCTCTCTGAGTAGTTACCATTTGAGCACAAACTTGAGAGATGTACTTTTTCAACTTAATTGATAATTGATGGATAAAATGTCTATTTCCATCAAAGAGTTATATTAGAAGAATTAAACAAGTGTCATTTCTATTTCAAGGTAAATATGTTAAGTGCATTAAGAAATCTATGAGGAAGCCTGGGTGCAGTGGCCCACACCTGTGATCCCAGCACTTTGGGAGGCCGAGGTGGGTAGATTACCTGAGGTTGAGAGTTTAAGATCAGCCTGGTCAACATGGTGAAACCTCATCTATATTAAAAATACAGAAATAAATTAGCTGGACATGGTGGCAGGCATCTGTAATCCCAGCTACTTGGGAGGCTGAGGCAGGAGAATCACTTGAACCTGGAAGGTGGAGGTTGCAGTGAGCCAGGACTGGGCCATTGCACTTCATTCTGCACAACAAGAGTGAAACTCCTTATCAAAAAAAAAAAAAAAAATATATATATATATATATATAGTAAGAAAAGAAATCCATGAGAAAAACATATAGCAGAATAGGTAGAGGAGAAAGAGAAGGGAAAATTGGTGGGTGGACAGAGAGAAGACAGAGGTATCCTCTCAAAATGATTAGAATCTTGGCCAGGCGCAGTGGCTCATACCTGTAATCCCAGAACTTTGGGAGACCTAGATAGGCAGATCATTTAAAGTCAGGAGTTTGAGACCAGCCTGGCCAACATGGTGAAACTTTGTCTCTACCAAAAATATAAAAAATTAGCTGGGTGTGGTGGCAGGTGCCTGTAGTCCCAGCTACTCAGGAGGCTGAGGCAGGAAAATCACTTGAACTTGGGTGGTGGAGGTTGCAGTGAGCTGAGATAGTGAAATCTGATATAATTTAAAAATATAATTGTTGGTGATTCTACCTTTGTTGGCCACCATTAAGCCTAAACTATAGGAGAAGAAATGAACCGGGCCCTCTGAAATTTTTGTCAGGGCTTTATGAAAGGAAACAACTGGGATTGAGAAGCTGGGTTTCCTCATTCTGGTGATCATCATGCTTGACTTGAAAGGTGTATGCTACCCAGAGGACACTCTAGTTAATACTCTCTTTATTACTGTTCAGGGCTTTGGCCCAATTGCCTGACTGTTCTCGGATCTTATAAGGAAGGGTGGCTTTGAGGACTAACTCCTTTTATCCCTTTAGCCTGAGGGATACCATTTACTGGATGGGTGAGCTCCTTGGCCCTTTGTTCTAAACACATACCTGTTTTGATTCTCTGCTTCTTACACTCATACTGTGAATGACGTCATGGAAAATAGAGTGAAAGTGATCATTTGTCCTCATCCAGATCCATTTATCCTCCCTTCTCTCCATGTAAAAGTGCTTCTTAGCACCCAGTTTAGCCCTTGACCCTTCCAGAGCTCTTCCCACCTGGTAGTGAGCAACTGGGGGAAGCCCCAGCCTTAAAATAGAGCATGAACACTAGCACTATGTGGATCTAAGTTATCAGTTTTAGTGGCTATATGGTATTCCATTGAATGGAGATACCATAATATAGTTAACTAAATATTTAGTAGAAAGTGCTGAGTTTGTTTTTAGTTTTCTTCTCTCCTGTTACAGGGATATACATAACTTAAATATATTATTTGTAATGTCTTATAATAATATAGTATTATGGTATTTTCTAGATAGATCTTTCCTACTTTAAATTATAAAAATATTTACATTTTACTCTAATACTACTTTAATTTTTCTTTGTTACATTTTTATTCGCTTATGTTTTAGTCTAGTACTTTTATGTTTTACTTTCTTTTGAGACAGAGTCTTGCTCTGTTGCTCAGGCTGGAGTGCAGTGACACAATCTCAGCTCACTGCAACCTCTCCCTCCCCAGTTCAAGCGATTCTCCTGTCTCAGCCTCCTGTATGTTTTACCTTTTAACCTTTACATGTTAAGCTTTAAGTATTTAAATGATATTCAATAATTTTTATGGCTTTTTATAAAATATTCACCCATATCTTATGTTAACCATTTGGAGTTGATTTTGAAATAAGAAGTGAGGAAGGGCTCCAATTTTATATTTTATTAAATTTAAGTGCTAAGTGCTAATGAATTTTCCAAATACTACTTATTGAATAACCCCACTCACAAATTTGAAATGGCAGTCTTTTAAATATATCGAATTCTAAATATGCTTGTGTTTTTTTCTGAATTTGTATTCATCTGATATCTTTCTTCCATGTTTGTACCATCAGCATATGATTTTAATTATAATAGATTGAACTGCTAGGACAAGTACCTCTTCACTACTTTTCTTCTTTAAAATTTTGTTATATAACATGTTTATTTTTCCAGGTGAAATTTTGACTTATTTTGTCCAGGCTCAAAAATAATCCTCTTTTGGGTTTCTAATATGGATCACATTGAATTTAAAAATTCATTTAAGGATAAATGACATTTTAATGTTACTGATTCTACTGAACCAAGAGACAAAGTATGGCTTTGCAATATTTCAAGTTTTTTTTTTGTTTGTTTGTTTTGTTTTGGTGTGTTTGTATTTCCCAGCAATGTTTTGTTTTATTCACTCATATTGTATCAGTTAGAATTTGTCAGGTGTTAGCAACAGAAATGAGTCTAGCTAATTTAAACAAAAAAGGAATTTTAATTCAAAGCAAGTTGTCAGCTCAGAAAGTTGTTAAAAGGTTGGAGACATACCAGCACTTTGGGAGGCTGAGGTGGATGGATTATGAAATCAGGAGTTTGAGACTAGCCTGGCCAGCATGGTGAAACCCCATCTCTACTAAAAATGCAAAAATTAGCTGGGTGTGGTGGTGGGCACCTGTAATCTTAGCTACTCAGGAGGCTGAGGCAGGAGAATCACTTGAACCTGAGAAGCAGAGATTGCATTGAGCCAAGACCATACTGTTGCACTCCAGTCTGGGCAACAGAGCAAGACTCTGTCTCAAAAAAAAAAAAAAAAAAGGTCGGACATGTGAGTCTGGACAAAATATAAAAATCAGGGCATTCCTGGCAGGAAGCACTGGGCAGTCTTGTCACAACTGAAGAAGGACAGATAAAGATGGACTGTCTTGTTATGCTCTTGCTTTATGCTGCTTAAGATCAACGTCCTATTTTGGAACTGAGGTGTCTAACTGGCTTGACTTTCATAATGTGTCTAGCTCTTGACATAAAAGAAAACTTACGTAACTCTGGTAAGAGTCTCTACATGCATGCAACAGGATGACCCACCCAAGTCTGAATGGAAGATAGGCTCTGGGAGGTTAGTGACCTTATCTTCAACTAGGCTTCATTTGTTTTGTCAGGCTTACAGAGCTGAGAAACATTCTGAGAAAAGATCATGAACAGGATCAATGACTGCAGTCTAGAAATATACAGATATCCAGAAAGCCATGGGAGAATGCAGTAGAAGGCATAACACAACATGCCAAGCTAGACTTAGTACAGGATATGAAGAAGAGTAAGATGAGAAAAAGAAGATAATTTGAGTGTAGTATATTACTGTGATCTTAATGTGCCTTGGCTCAGCCACTCTCACATCATGAATGTCTCCATTGTTTAAATGCTCTGTGTATAAAAATTAAAATAACTATCATTACTGGGGATCTACAAGCTATTTCTGACTATAGATTCAAAGTAGGATTTGGTGAACTGAAAGCTGTTTTCTTTCCAAGTAGTAACAGGTAAGCACTGAGAGTTTTGATCAATGCCAGGGCTACGTATGGTTGTGCAAGTTGTATACTGCAAAACTTCAGAGGTTCTTTCACATAGACTACAACGTGCATGTACTTTATGTCTGTACTACGTTCCCTTGCCAAGAGTAAACATCAGCTGGGGCAGTAGGGAGAGCAGCATCTCAAGGTGACATCGGTGGTCTGAGATGGAGTAGCCATAATAGGAAAGGGAAAAAATTCAGGATTTTCTTTTTGTCAGAAAGCATACACACAGAGGATAAGACTAACTAGAAAAAATATTTTCTTTTCAACCTAATCATAACAAAATAAGCATAATGGGAAACTATAAGGAGTAGTTTTGATGGCGGAACTTCCAAGTGCATAGAGGAGGCCGTATCTTTTTTTTTTTTTTTTTTTAATTATACTTTAAGTTCTGGGGTACATGTACAGAATGTGCAGGTTTGTTACATAGGTATACATGTGCCATAGTGGTTTGCTCCATCCATCACCCTGTCATCTACATTACGTGTAAAGGATAATGCTATCCTTCCCTTAGCCCCCCACCCACTGACAGGTCCCAGTGTGTGATGTTCCTTTTCCTGTGTCCATGTGTTCTCATTGTTCAACACCATTTATGAGTGAGAATATGTAGTGTTTGGTTTTCTGCTCTTGTGTTAGTTTGCTGAGAATGATGGTTTCCAGCTTCATCCATATCCCTGCAAAGGACATGAACTCCATTTTTATGGCTCCATAGTATTCCATGGTGTATATGTGCCACATTTTCTTTTTCCAATCTAGCATTGATAGGCATTTGGGTTGGTTCCAAGTCTTTGCTATTGTGAACAGTGCCACAATAAACATACATGGGCAGCTGTCTTTATAAAAGAATGATTTGGGTATATACCCAGTAATGGGATTGCTATGTCAAATGGTATTTCTAGTTCTAGATCTTTGAGTATTCTCCACAGTGTATTCCATAATGGTTGAACTAATTTATACTCCCACCAACAGTGTAAAAGTGCTTCTATTTCTACACCTCCTTTCTCCATCTGTTGTCTCCTGACTTTAATGATCACCATTCTAATTGGCGTGAGATGGTATCTCATTGTGGTTTTGATTTCCATTTCTCTAATGACCAATGATGATGAGCTTTTTGTCATATGTTTGTTGGCTGCATAAATGCTTCCTTTTGAGAACTATCTGTTCATGTCCTTCACCCACTTTTTGATGGGGTTTTTTGTTCTTTTCTTGTAAATTGTTTAAGTTCTTTGTAGATTCTGGATATTAGCCCGTTGTCTGATAGATAGATAGCAAAATTTTTCTCCCATTCGGTAGGTTGCCTGTTTACTCTGATGATAGTTTCTTTTGCTGTGCAGAAGCTTTTTAGTTTAATTAGATCCTATTTGTCAATTTTGGTTTTTTTTGCCATTGCTTTTGGTGTTTTATTCATGAAGTCTTTGCCCATTCCTATTTCCTGAATGGTATTGCCTAGGTTTTATTCTAGGGATTATATGGTTTTAGGTCTTATGTTTAAGTCTTTAATCCATCTTGAGTTAATTTTCATTATATAAAGTGTAAGGAAGGGATCCAGTTTCAGATTTCTGCATATGGCTAGCCAGTTTTCCCAGGACCATTTATTAAATAGGGAATCCTTTCCCCATTGCTTGCTTTTGTCAGATTTGTCAAAGATCAGATGGCTGTAGATGTGTGGCATTATTTCTGGGGCCTCTGTTTTGTTTCATTGCTCTGTATATCTATTTTGGTACCAGTATCATGCTGTTTTGATTACTATAGCCTTGTGGTATACTTTGAAGTCAAATAGTGTGATGCCTCCAGCTTTGTTCTTTTTACTTAGGATTGTCTTGGTTATATAGACTCATTTTTGGTCCCATATAAAATTTAAAGTTGTTTTCTCCAATTCTATGAAGAAAGTCAAAAGTAGCTTGATTGGGATTGCATTGAATCTATAAATTACTTTGGGCAGTATGGCCATTTTCACAATGTCGAGTCTTCCTATCCATGAGCATGGAGTGTTTTTCCATTTGTTTATGTCCTCTCTTATTTCCTTGAGCAGTGGTTTGTAGTTTTTCTTGAAGAGGTCCTTCACATCCCTTATAAGCTGTATTCCTAGGTATTTTAATACTTTTGTAGCAATTGTTAATGGGAGTTCACTCCCTATTTGGCTCTCTGTCTATTATTAGTGTATAGGAATGCTTGTGATTTTTACACATTGATTCTGTATCCATAGACTTTGCTAAAGTTGCTTATCAGCTTAAGGGGATTTGGGGCTGAGATGATGGGGTTTCTAAATATACAATCGTGTCATCTGCAAACAGAGACAATTTGACTTCCTCTTTTCCTAATTGAATATCCTTTGTTTATGTCTCTTACCTGATTGTTCTGGCCAGAACTTTCATTACTCTGTTGAATAGGAGTGGTAAGAGAGGGCATCCTTGTCTAGTGCCAGTTTTCAAAGAGAATGCTTCCAGTTTTTGCCCATTCAGTATGATACTGGTTGTGGGTTTGTTATAAATAACTCTTATTACTTTGAGATACATTGCATCAATACCTAGTTTACTGAGAATTTTTAGCATGAAGCACTGTTGAATTTTGTCAAAGGCCGTCTCTGCATCTATTGAGATAATCATGTGGTTTTTGTTTTTGGTTCTATTTATGTGATGGATTACGTTTATTGATTTGCATATGTTGAATCAGCCTTGCATTGCAGGGACGGAGCTGACTTGATCATGGTGGATAAACTTTTTGATGTGCTGCTGGATTCAGTTTGCCAGCATTTTATTCAGGTTTTTGGCATAGATATTCATTAGGGATATTGGCCTGAAATTTTTTGTGTGTATGTCTCTGCAGGGCTTTGGTATCAGGATGATGTTGGCCTCACAAAATAAGTTAGGGAGGATTCCCTCTTTTTCTATTGTTTGGAATAGTTTCAAAAGAAATGGTACCAGCTCCTCTTTGTACCTCTGGCAGAATTTGACTGTAAAACCATCTGGTCCTGGACTTTTTTGGTTAGTAGACTAACCAAAAATTGCTGTCTCAATTTCAGAACTTGTTATTGGTCTATTCAGGGATTTGACTTCTTCCTAGTTTAGTCTTGGAAGGGTGTAAGTGTCCAGGAATTTATCCATTTTGTCCAGATTTTCTGGTTTATTTACATAGAGGTGTTTATAGTATTATCTGATGGTAGTTTGTATTAATTTGGGAGCAGTGGTGGCATCTCCTTTATCATTTTTTATTGCATCTATTTGTTTCTTCCCTCCTTTCTAATTTATTAGTCTGGCTAGCAGTCTATCTATTTTGTTGATCTTTTCAAAACACCAGCTCCTGGATTCATTGACATTTTGAAGAGTTTTTCATGTCTCTATCTCCTTCAGTTCTGCTCTGATCTTTATTTCTTGTCTTCTGCTAGCTTTTGATTTTGTTTTTTCTTGCTTCTCTAGTTCTTTTTTTTTTTTTAATTATTGTACTTTACGATCTGGGGTACACGTGCAGATCATACAGGATTGTTGCATAGGTACATACATGGCAAGGTGGTTTGTTGCCTTCATCCCCCCATCACCTATAACTGGTATTTCTCCCCTCGTTATCCCTCCTTACCCTCCCCACCCCCTGCTGTCCCTCCTCAACACCCCCCAACTGACCGCAGTATGTGATGTTCCTCTCCCTGTGTCCACCTGTTCTAATTGTTCAACACTCACCTATGAGTGATAATATATGGTATTTGTTTTTCTGTTCTTGTGTCAGTTTGCTGAGAATGATGGTTTCCAGATTCATCCATGTCCCTTTGAAGGATACGAACTCATCATATTTTATGGCTGCATAGTATTCCATGGTGTTTATGTGCCACATTTTCTTTATCCAGTCTATTGTGGATGGACATTTGGGTTGGTTCCAGGTCTTTGCTATTGTAAACAGTCCCACAGTGAACGTATGTGTGCATGTGTCTTTATAATAGAACAATTTTATAATTCTCTGGGTATATACCCAGTAATGGGATTGCTGGGTCAAATGGTATTTCTATTTCTAGGTCCTTGAGGAATTGCCACGCAGTCTTCCATGTGGAGTGGTTGAACTAATTTGCATTCCCATCAACATTGTAAAAGTGTTCCTATTTCTCCATAGCCTCTCCAGCATCTGTTGTCTCCAGATATTTTAATGATTGCCATTCTAATTGGTGTGAGATGGTATCTCAATGTGGTTTTGATTTGCATTTCTCTGATGACCAGTGATGATGAGCATTTTTTCATATGTTTTTTGGCCTCATTCATGTCTTCTTTTATAAAGTGTCCGTTCATATCCTTTTCCTACTTTTGAATGGTTTTTTTTTTTTTTTTTTTTTTTTTTCTTATAAATCTAGTTCTTTCTAGATTCTGGATATTAGCCCTTTGTCAGATGGGTAGATTGCAAAACTTTTTTCCCACTCTGTTGGTTGCCAGTTCACTCTAGTGATTGTTTCTTTTGCTGTATAGAAGCTCTGGAGTTTAATTAGGTCCCATTTGTCTACTTTGGTTTTTGTTGCCATTACTTTTGGTGTTTTAGCCGTGAAGTCCTTGCCTATGCCTATGTCCTGAATGGTTTTGCCTAGGTTTCCTTCTAGGGTTTTTATAGTGTTAGGTTTTATGTTTATATCTTTAATCATTATGGATTAATTTTAGTGTAAAATGTCAGGAAGGGGTCAAATTTCTGCTTTCTGCATACTGCTAGCCAGTTTTCCCAACACCATTTATGAAATAGGGAATCATTTCCCCATTGTTTATTTTTGTCAGATTTGTCAAATATCAGATGATTGTATATGTGTAGTGTTGCTTCTGAGGCCTCTATTCTGTTCTATTGGTCTATATCTCTGTTTTGTTACCAGTACTATGCTGTTTTGATTACTGTATCCTTGTAGTATAGTTTGAAGTCAGGCAGCATGATGCCTCCAGCTTTGTTCTTTTTGCTTAGGATCATCTTGGCTACGTGGGCTCTCTTTTGGTTCCATATGAAGTTTGAAGTAGTTTTTTCCAGTTCTTTGAAGAAGGTCATTGGTAGCTCGATGGGGATAGCATTGAATCTATAAATTACTTTGGGCAGTATGGCCATTTTCATGATGTTGATTCTGCACAACCATGAGCATGGAATGTTTGTCCATTTGTTTGTGTCCTCCCTTAGTTCACTGAGCAGTGGTTTGTAGTTCTCCTTGAAGAGGTCCTTTACATCCCTTGTTACTTGTATGCCTAGGTATTTTATTCTCTTTGTATCAATTGTGAATGGAAGTTCACTTTTGATCTGGCTCTTTGTTTGTCTGTTATTGGTGTATAGAAATGCTTGTGATTTCTGCACATTGATTTTGTATCCTGAAATTTTGCTGAAGTTACTTATCAGTTTCAGGAGATTTTGGGCTGAGATGATGGGGTCTTCTAAATATACTATCATGTCCGCTGCGAATAGAGACAATTTGACTTCCTCTCTTCCTATTTGAATATGCTTTATCTCTTTCTCTTGGCTGATTGCTCTGGCTAGAACTTCCAATACTATATTGAATAGGAGTGGTGAGAGAGGGCATCCTTGTCTTGTGCCAGATTTCAAAGGGAATGTTTCCAGTTTTTGCTCATTCAATATGATATGGGCTATGGGTTTGTCATAAATAGCTTTTATTATTTTGTGATAACGCACCATCGATGCCTAGTTTATTGAGGGTTTTTAGCATAAAGGACTGTTAAATTTTTTCAAGGGCCTTCTCTGTATCTATTGAGATAATCACATGGTTTTTGTCCATGGTTCTGTTTATGTGATGGATTACATTTATAGACTTGTGTATGTTAAACCAGCCTTGCATCCTCAGGATGAAGCCTTCTTGATCATGATGATTAAGATTTTTGATTTGTTGTTGCATTCTGTTTACCAGTATTTTATTGAAGATTTTGCATCAATGTTCATCATGGATATTGGCCTGAAGTTTCCTTTTTTTGTTGGGTCTCTGCCCGGTTTTGGTATAGGATGATGTTGGTCTCATAAAATGAGTTGGGGAGGATTCCCTCTTTTTGTACTGTTTGGAATAGTTTCAGAAGGAATGGTAGCAGCTCCTGTTTGTAAGTCTGGTAGAATTTGGCTGTAAACCTGTCTGGACCTAGGCTTTTTTTTAGTTGATAGTCTATTAATTGCTGCCTCAACTTCAGCCCTTGTTATTGGTCTATTCAGGGATTCAGCTTCTCCCTGGTTTAGTTTTGGGAGAGTGCAAGTATACAGGAATTTATCAATTTCTTCCAGATTTACTGGTTTGTGTGCATAGTGTTGTTCGTAGTAATTCCTAATGGTAGTTTGTATTTCTATGGAATCAGTGGTGATGTCCCCTTTATCATTTGTTATTGCATGTGTTTGATTCTTCTGTTTTTGCTTTTTTATTAGTCTGGCTAGAAGTCTATTTTGTTGATCTTTAAAAAAATGTTCCTGGATTTATTAATTTGTTGAAAGTTTTTTTTTTTTGTGTCTGTATCTTCTTCTGTTCTGCTCTGATCTTAGTTATTTCTTGTCTTCTGCAAGCTTTTGAGTTTTTTTGATCTTGCTTCTCAACCTCTTTCAATTTTGATGATAAGGTGTCGATTTTAGACCTTTCCTTGTGCCTCATATGGACATTTTTTTGCGATGAATTTCCCTCTAGACACTGCTTTGAATGTGTTCCAGAGATTCTGGTATGTTGTGTCTTTGGTCTCATTGGTTTCGAAGAGCATCTTTATTTCTGCCTTCATTTCATTATTTATACAGTCTCCATTCAGGAGACAGTTTTTCACTTCCCATGAAGTTGTGTGGTTTTGAGTTAGTTTCTTAATCCTGAGTTCTAATTTGATTGTGCTATTGTCTGAGAGACTGTTATGATTTCTGTTCTTTTGCATTTGCTGAGGAGTGATTTACCTCCAATTATGTGGTCAATTTTATAGTAATTGTGATATGGTATTGAGAAGAATGTATATTCTGTGGATTTGGGGTTGAAAGTTCTGTAAACGTCTATTAAGTTCGCTTGGTCCAGATCTGACTTCAATTCTTGGATTTCCTTGTTGATTTTCTGTCTTGTTGATCTGTCTAATATTGACAGTGGAGTGTTAAAGTCTCCCACTATTATTGTACAGGAATCTAAGTCTCTTTGTAGGTCATTGAGGACTTGCTTTATGTATCTGGGTGTTCCTGTATTGGGTGCATATATATTTAGAATAGTTAACTCTTCTTGTTGAATTGATTCTTTTACCATTATGTAATGCCCTTCTTTGTCTCTTTTGATTTTTGTTGATTTAAAGTCAGTTTTATTAGATACTTGGATTGCCACCTCTGCTTTTTTTTTTTTTTTGCTCTCCATTTGCTTGGTAAATCTTCCATCCCTTTATTTTGAGTCTATGTGTGTCTTTGCACGTGAGATGGGTCTCCTGAATAAAGCACACTGATGGTTCTTGGCTTTTTATCCAATTTGCCAGTCTGTGTCTTTTGATTGAGGCATTTAGTCCATTTACATTTAATGTTAATATTGTTATGTGTGAATTTGATCCTGCCATTTTATTACTGGTTGGTTGTTTTGCCTTTTCCGTGGCGTGATTTCTTCATTGTGTTGTTGGTCTTTACCATTTGATTCTTTTTTTGCAGTGGCTGGTACTAGTTTTGCCTTTCTGGGTTTAGTGCTTCCTTAAGGAGCTCTTGTAGGGCAGGTCTGGTAGTGACAAAATCTCTCAGTATTTGCTTGTCCACAAAGAATTTTATTTCTCTATCACTTATGAAGCGTAGTTTGGCTGGATATGAAATTCTGGGTTGAAAGTTCTTTTCTTTAAGGATGTTGAATGTTGGTCTCCACTGTCTTCTGGCTTGTAGAGTTTCTGCTGAGAGATATGCTGTAAGTCTGATGTGTTTCCCTTTGTGGGTGACCTGACCTTTCTCTCTGGCTGCCCTTAATATTTTTTCTTCAGTTTCAACCCTGGTGAATCTGACAACTATTTGCCTTGAGGTTGCTCTTCTAGAGGAGTATCGTTGTGGTGTTCTCTGTATTTTCTGTATTTGAATGTTGACCCCTCTTGCTAGATTGAAGAAGTTCTCCTGGATAATATCCTGAAGAGTGTTTTCCAGCTTGGATTTGTTCTCTCCATCACATTTGGGTACAGCTATCAAATGTAGATTAGGTCTTTTCACATAATCCCATATTTCTTGAAGGCTTTGTTCATTTCTTTTCACTCATTGTTCTCTTTTCTTGCCTTCTTCTTGATGTATTGATCCCTTTACCATTATGTAATAAGAAGGCAGTATCTTAAAGGCCCTGTGGCTATAGCACTTTGTAGAAATTCACAAAATGCAACAGCTGCTGCAATCATCTCCAGAGGAAGGGGGCAATGAGCCAAATGACAGAAAGGCAAACCTGACTCAGGCCAAAGGATGAGGCTGTATTTTCATCCTTTAAAAAATATCACCTGGGGTGGGGCGCAGTGGTTCACGCCTGTAATCCCAGCACTTTGGGAGGCCAAGGCGAGTGGATCATGAGGTCAAGAGATCGAGACCATTCTGGTCAACATGGTGAAACTCTGTCTCTACTAAAAATACAAAAATTAGCTGGGCATGGTGGCGCACATCTGTAGTCCCAGCTACTCGGGAGTCTGAGGCAGGAGAATTGCTTGAACCCAGGAGGCGGAGGTTGCTGTGAGTCAAGATCGCGCCATTGCACTCCAGCCTGGGTAACAAGAGCGAAACTCTGTCTCAAAAAAAAAAAAAAAAAAAAAAAAAAAAATCACCTGGGCTGAGAGCAGTGGCCCACGCCTTTAATACCAGCACTTTGGGAGGCTCAGTTTGGTAGATCATCTGAGGTTAGGAGTTCAAGACCAGCCTGGCCAACATGATGAAACCTTGTCTTTACTAAAAATATAAAAATTAGCCAGGCATGATGGCAGGTACCTATAATTCTAGCTACTCGGGAGGCTGAGGCAGGAGAATTGCTTGAACCAGGGAAGTGGAGGTTGCAGTGAGCCAAGATAGTGCCACTGCACTCCAACCTGGGTGACAGAGTGAGACTCCATCTCAAAAAAAAAAAAAAAAAAAAAAAAAATCACCTGATTAATGCCTTGCTTATCTACACAATATTTAGCATAATGTACCCACTTTACCTTGAGCATTTACATAAAATCCTTGGAAATCAAGAAACACTTTTTTTTTTTTATGAGGAAGAAAATATGAGACAATTGATTTAAAAAAAAGGAAGAAATAACTGGCCTGATATTCTGTAAGCTATTTCTGAGTACCAGTAAGAGGATTTATAAAGAATTTACATCTTCAGAGTGGGTTTTGAGGAAACAGTGTAACATGTAAAGCCTTTGTAGAAAAGGAAAATAACTATATATGAGAGAATGCTAAATGCCAGGAACTTTGCATTATGTCTTGAGACATAGATATTATTATTCCTATTTTATAAAAAAGGAAAATGAGGCTCAAAAAGCATAAGTGACTGCCAGAGCCACTCATCCAGTAAATGGTAGAATCAGGATTGAACTGAGTCACCTCTGAGGGTAATTCAGGTTCTGTTTCCACCACGCCAGGCTGCTCTTCCTCCTAACCTCCCTCCAACCCTGGAACCCCATCGTGCTCATATTAGTAGATGCTGTTCTCCAAGTGTGTATTGGCAAACAGCACCCCTACCCCACTTACAGGTCAGGGAGCATCTCTGGACTCTCCACCAATCACGAGAATATTAATGGTTCCACTATATTGTCCACCTGACAGCTCACTCACTTGTGTTTTTACCACTTCAAACCTCTGTTAACTCTTGTTTAAATATACATTGCTGAGAGTGATAGCATTTAAATTATCTTGAGTAAGTTTACTTAATTCTTCTGAGCTTTGTTAGTCAAGTAAAAGTTCACTTTAAATTCCAGAAGTGAAATTAGGTTCTCCTTTTTAAAAAATAAATAAACTGGTAAGGCAGAAATATATAAGACTCATTCAATATGCCACCACTGTCATACTCAGAGCCAGGAAGAGAGAAGAAGAGGTTTCATTCATTGTTACTCCTGGAAGAGCATGACACATTCTGGAGATGGAGAGGGACTGCCTGAGTCATAGTCCAGTAGCTATTGGAACCACAAAGAATGTAACTGCAATTCTGTTAGCAGCATCAAAGAGATGTATGCAGTGGCAGACAATAGAGCTTAGCCTGCAACAGCAGCATGACCTCCTAAAGGGAGAATAAAAGACATCCGGTTCTGTGTAGACATTTGGAGATCTTACAGGAGTGACCAGTCTTTCACTGGTGAAGGGGCCTATTCACAAGTAACTTTCTCATTTTTTCAAGTAATAAAACAAAAGGCAAGCACAAATTCATGCCTAAATCACAATTTATGCCTAAATCCAAACTATACTTAAGTTACTTCTTCTTGCTTATTACTTAAGGTCTAAAGGTAGCAACTAATTTCAGGGAAAGTCTACTGATGAAGGAGGGGAAAATAGCTGTTTATTGAATGACAGTTGCTTTGAAGGCAAAGAGATAATTTTCCTGGAGACCTCTACTTTGCCTATGTGTTCATTTGCACAGCTGAAGTCCAGTGGAAAGCATTTACATTATTATGTATGCGTAAATATTGTTCACTATATATAAAATAAATATTATATCCTCAAACCCCTTATGACCCTTGAGCAAACAGGGTTACAGTGTTAGGTCAATAGAATTTCATTTATTTAAAGTCTTTCGAATACTCTAATCATGTTAGAGTTTAGTTTGTTTCCTACTGTATAACTTGTTTGAATAGTTTTTGTTTTTCTGGGGTTTCTAATTACTAGGAAAAGAAATGGAGCCTTCTGCACCATATCATTATGACCTTGCAGCTTCTAGCTTATCCCATCTGTTAAATGGGATCAATTCCTTTCTCCTGCCTGTAAAGTTAGTCATGGAGCCTACTGGATTTCTGTTCTTGTTTAGAGTAATAGCTCTATGGGCTGCCTACACCCCTGTCAACCTCTGATTTATTTTTATTGAACTTCTGAGTTATTCCCCAAAATTGTTAATAGCTCAAGGCTCTTTCTTGGACTTGACACTTACTTTGTTAGAACATATCTTTAGGATACTTAAAAAAGCTATGCAGGAGGTAAACTTTATAAGCACATTTGTATAGATGATATCTGTATTTTGTCACTGTATTTAAAATGTAGAATAATAGCTTCAAAATAATTTTTCCCTAAAAGTTTAAATATACATTGCTGAGAGTGATAGCATTTAAATTATCTTGAGTAAGTTTACTTAATTCTTCTGAGCTTTGTTAGTCAAGTAAAAGTTCACTTTAAATCCCAGAAGTGAAATTAGGTTCTCCTTTTTAAAAAATAAATAGACTAGTAAGGCAGAAATATATAAGACTCATTCAATATGCCACCACTGTCATACTCAGAGCCAGGAAGAGAGAAGAAGATGTTTCATTCATTGTTACTCCTGGAAGAGCATGACACATTCTGGGGATTTAAAAAACCAACTCACTGTACCTCTTTCTGCATTTATTTTAGTTTTCCTTCTATTTGTTTTTCTGCAAAAATGTTTATAGATACTGTCCATCTTCAAGTAGTTTATAGAGTTCTCTCTTTCTCTCTTTTATAAAAACCAAATGATCCTCCTTTCTTCACAGTTAGGGGTTTAGTCCTTTAAGGTAAAATTTTATTATCAATTTAGTTGTATTCATGAAGGGAGAGAAAACACACTTCTACATTTTATTTGTGCTCAATCCAACTTCTTGAAAAAAGGAAAACAATAGTAAAACCTCCAAATCATCAAATTTCAAAATAAACAAAAGATCTGGATAGTTATTTCTCAAAAGAAGATATACAAATAGCCTTACATGTATATAAAAAATGTTTAACATCAATAATCGTCAGGGAGATGAAAATGCTGGATAGGATATAGAGAGTGGAATACTCATACATTGCTGCTGGGAATGTAAATTAGTATAGCCACTATGAAAAACAAACAAACAAACAAACAGAACAAACAGGTGTCTTGAAAAACTAATACTAGAATTACCATGTGATCCAGCAATCCCACTGTGGAGTACATATCCAAAAGAAAGAAAATCAGTATGTCAAAGAGATACCTGCGCTCCATGTTCATTGATACTGTTTACAATAGCTAAGGTATGGAATTAACCTAAAGGTTTATCAGCGAATGACTGGATAAAGAAAACGTTTTACACACACACACATGCACACACATGCACACACACACACTCTGGAATATTCAGCCGCAAAAAAAGAATGAAATTCTGTCATTTGTAGCAACATGGATGGAAATGGAGGACACTATTTTCAGGGAAATAAGCCAGGCACAGAACTTATCCATAGATAGAAGCTAAAAACAATTGATCCCATGGAGGTAAGGGAGTAGAACAGCAGTTAGAGGCTAGGACAACTCGGGGTAGAAGATAAAGAGAAGTTGGTTAATGGGTACTAAAATATGATTAGATAGAAGAAATAATTTCCAGTAGCTCATGCCTGTAACCCCAGCACTTTGGGAGGCTCAGGTTGGGGGATCATCTAAGGTCAGGAGTTCAAGACCAGCCTGGCCAACAGGGTGAAACCCTGTCTCTACTAAAAATTAAAAAAAAAAAATTTAGTTGGGCATGGTGGTGGGCACCTGTAATCTCAGCTACTTGGGAGGCTGAGACAGGAGAATTGCTTGAACCCAGGAGCTGGAGGTTGCAGTGAGCCGAGACCATGCCATTGCACTCTAACCTGGACAACAAGAACAAAATTCAAAAAAAGAAGAAATAACTTCTAGTGTGATAGCACAGCAGAGAGACTATAGCTAACAATAATTTATTGTGTATTTCCAAATAACTAGAAGAGAAGCCTTGGAATATTCTCAACACAAAGAAATAATTGTTTTAGGTGATGGATATTCCAATTACCCTGATTTTATTCTTACACATTGTATGTATGTATCAAAATATCACATGTACCCCATATATATATATATATATATATATATATATATATATATATACACACACACACACACACACACAACCAATGTGAATCAGTAAAAAGAATTTTGACTATCTCCTGTTAAAAGTACAAATACTTTTGGGGTAAGCATGAAAGAGGCAGCTAACCTTATTTGATGCATTTCAATAATCAACTTATTCTGAACAGCTTGAGAGAACAGTAAATTAGAACTTTTCAAGGGCAGATAAACAAATCTTTAATAATATTTCTTTATGTGAACTAGGAAATGGATAACAGTTTCTTTGGAACTGGAAAGCTGATAGTAGTTGTAACTGGTATTTAATCCTAACCCAGGGAGAATTAAAATTAAAATCTGTCAGATTTTTTTTTTTACTACATTAATAATTCACATCTCACACATAGAAAATGAAAAGATTCATGTTTTTGATTGCTCAAAATAAATAATTTGGAATTTTTGCATATGTAGGATGAATTTAGAAACAGATTGAAAAAAGGGCTTAACACTTATTGAACATGTTTTATGTGCCAGGTATTGTTTAGGTGCTTTAATGTATTTTTCGATTTTATTTTTCATTACAAAAACAATAAAACCACCTTGAGAAAAGCATTATTAAGATATTTTATAGTTGATGAAAGTGACTTGCAACAAACTGGAGTAGTTTGCCCAAGGTCTCTTAGCCTATAAGTGGTTAAGTTACATTCAAATCTAGGTTTTTGTGATATCAAATCAGAACTTTTTCTGTCATCTCACAGTGTCTCTGAAAATGATGCAGAAAAGTCTTCCTGGTCAGAAATATTTCTGTCACTGATCAGCCACAGGGCCTGAAATTGTCTTTACTGAATCATTGAAAGATGTAATTTTTAGAGGTTGTCTATTAAAATGTAATTGTGCAAACCAGAGTAAGTACAGTGAGGAAGTCATATTAATCCCCCTGCCAACTCGTACTAGAGTTTACTTATAGATTCAGTATTAATGCACAAAGAGGCTTGGGAGAATTTAGCCCACCTCTTCTTAAAAATGATAAAACTTGATGGAGAGATCAGTTAAAGAAACTCTTCAAATTTACATAGCTTGTGTGGTTAGCTTTTATTGGAAATCAGGGCCCCAAGGGCTAACACAGATGAGACTTGATTTATGGAGTGAGGAAGGGACAGACAAGTTGCATGTTCAGGGTGCTTCTTAGTGGAAAGCATGAAGACAAATAGCACAATGAGTAACCACGACCATCCGTGGGGCAACTGGTCTGGGTGCCTGTGTGGAGGCAGCCCCAAAAGTAGGGGAATGCCTATCACATGGAGGTGAACATTGCCATTTTGCCGAGTACCAATATTGCCAGAGGGTACAGATCATTAGAAATGTTTGAGAAGGCATTGTTGCCTGTTTCTTGAGAACTCCTCCAGTCACTACTATCTGTATTACATTCAGAGTTTATGAAAGACTCAAAGTAAAACAAACAATACTCTTTGAGAACAGTTTAGGCATAATTTGTAGGACAAAACTCCCAAGCACCTGGCACCTGAAAACAGAGCATCAAAAAGCAAGAGATTAAATTGTGAACTCATCCAGTGTTTGGTGTGTCAGTGACTTCACTGGGCACTGGCACAGACAGCTTCTGGTTAACCTCCCTGATTCTGATAAATGGAGCTGCCAGGGAAATGGCAGGTCTTGCAAATATAATAGCATTCTGGCTGAACGGGTTTGGTTTTAGTACTCATTTAAATGTGAGGAAAACCTTTTACGTCAATCTTGAAAAACAAAGGAAAAATTCTAGTTCCTAAAAGTGAGAAACACTACCCTGCTTGCCTCAGCCTAGGAAATAGCACCACTGGCAAATTTGGCAGCCGTTCTGAGGAGAGTTGTGTGGCCAGCTCTTCAGGCTAGCAGTGTAATGGTAACTGCATAATGATGTCTGAGAAAATCAAAGACCAAAGGAACAATTACAGTGTGGAGGAAACAAATATACAACTAAGTCTCTCTTGGATAATTTTTGAAAGGATGCCCTTGGGTCTTGGGGAGACATTCCGGCTATAGATTCTAGAGGAAAATCATAATAATGAGCGGGCACTCAAAGGATCTGATGACCTGTGGTTAGGCCTTTGTGTGCAATTGTGACTAGCTGGTCAAGCGAGAGCACTCGAGGCTCAGGAATCCAAGAATGATATGTCCAAGTGTAGCAATAGAACTAAACCTCAGGTACTTGTTCCCACAAAAGCACAGAGGAGAGAAAAGCAGGACCTTGTTTTTACCAGTCACTGGCTGCTTGTTCCTGGAAAATCACATGGCCTCCTAAGACCTGTTTTCCGTAAAAAGAAAAGCTTCAGTTATATTATTTCAGAGATCCTTCCAGTTATAAGGTTATGTATTCTAGGCCTCCAGAGTATGTATGTATGGTTTTCTAACTCTTCAGATGGTTGAGTGCTCCTAGAGGGTCCAATACTATGGTTGGTTGTGGGACACTTGCAAAGAGTAATAAGCCCTGGTTTCTGCACTTCAGATTGATAATTCAGTGTTATTAGTGTCCTGAAATGTATGTGAAATTCAGTGATAACTAAATATTTATTCAGGGTGCTGTGCACAATGAGAGATGCAAAAAGAGTATAAAACCTCTACATTCAGGAGTTTGAGTTCATACATGTGAAACAATTAGAAGATAATTAAGGAATAAACTTTTGGATACTGACTATCAATACAACTAGGATTCATCATGTGGGCTGGGAATTCAGAGCAAGCATACTGGAGAAGGAGGGACTTGGCGGAACCTTGGAGGAGTGCTAGGATTTGGATAGGCAGAGAGGAGAAAAAAGGAAACACCAGCTGGGGAAAATAGTATAATAATTAATAGAAAAGATTATTCATAGTTTTTCTCAGAGCATTGAGAGCTTCAGCTGTCTTCAACCAAATGTTAACCCAGATGGTATATCCAAATTTTATAATTAACAGTTCACCCAGTCACCACAGGTGCTTAAGTATAAGTCTTAAGTTACTTATTTGTGGAACCACAGAAGAAGAAAAACCCTGGGGGTAAGGAAGGAGGAAGGGTGGGTAGGAGTGATACCCAGGGCAGTTTTCCAAGATGAGTTTGATTAGTTTCTATTTGGTAAGTGTTCCTGAAGTTGATTGTAGGTTTCATCTCTGTGTGCAGACAAGATATCTGTTTTACTGGGAAGCCACCGATAGAATTGATAAGTCCATAAGATGAGTAAGCACAAGGCACAGTACCTGACACAAAATTCTCCCTGTGTTCTTTGGCTGAGTGAGGCCTAGGCAAGAGAAGGTAGGTAACCAATTAGTAACACTAATCATCATCTCTGTTGAAAAAACAAGTCACAGCAAATCTTGTACAAAAGATGGCTATGGGAAGGAAGAAATAGAAATAGCATCTTTAGCATCGTTCCCAAAGACAGGGTTGGAGCTGCACCCATGAGACTGGGTTCTAGTCTCCTAATTCCCTGCTTCCTGGACTAGCCCCATCCGCAGAGGGACATGGATCATTTCTGCCATAAAGGCCCTAGGCAAAATTGCAAAGTGAGCATAATTTATCATTTTGGGCTGTTGCTTTTACTTTTTGGGAAAGTTTCCGACTCTCATGAGTGCACGTTTAACTCGGGTTATTCATTCCATCCTTGGAGTTCTGTGTTTGAACATTCCCCTTCTTGTAAAGTAAGATGTGGCATTAGGATCCCAACTGGTTGAGCTTTGTGGGTTTAAATTCAGTGTGGGAGCAGAAGTAAAAGCCAGTTAGCAAGGTCTGAGGAATGGGCATTAGAACGTAGAACTAAAATATTCATTCAAGATGCTCAGCTTGAGGCAGGCTCATGTGCCTTCTCAACCTCGTGCTTCTAATGGTGGGAGATAGACTGAGTGCCAGCGCTGTCTGTCAGCTGCCCTGTCCTAGGCGGAAGAAGCTCTTCTACAGAAAGAGACAAGCTGGTCGCAAACGTGACTCTTGAATTTGATAAGTAGATCCTTCCAAAGAGTCATTTCCCGCTCTTCGGAAGTATCATTTCTAAACTATGTGCAAACAGTGAAAAGGGCCTGTCTCTCCTTAATCCTCTTCATTTTTGAGTGCTTTCATTTTGCCCAGTTTCTGTCATGTCAGGGGTTGGTGGTTTGTTTGTTCTGGATCATAGAAGGGCTTTAGCTGTCCCACCTACTTCTTGTTTACTTAGCAGAAATGAAAGGGTCCCCAAGGAGTAAATGCTCAAGGCCAAAGTGCCTCTTGGCTGTGGCTTCCAAACTTGGTTGATCATCTGAATTACTTGAGGGAGTTCTTAAAAATCCAGATTCTTGGATCTCACTTTTGGGAAGTCTAACTTAGTAGATCTAGAGCTCTAGAGTCCGGTTTATAAAAAGCACTCTGGCTGATTCCAAGGGAATACAAGGATAAAGCTTTCATCTGTAACAGCAGTCTGCAAGATTTTGTTTTGTTTTGTTTTAGTAAATATTTCAGGCCTTGTAGGCCATAAAGTCTCTACTGCAACCACTCTGCCACTACAGTGGGAAAACTGTCATAGGCAATATGTAAATGAATGAGTGAGCTGGATTCTCATAAAATACGCTGAAATTTGAATTACATAAAATTCTCATGTGTCACAAAATATTATTTTTCCCCCTAACTATATAAACTTGTAAATGTGTTCTTAGCTTGTGGACCAGACAAGTAGAGGCAGTGCTGTGTATTTGACCCCAGGCTATAGTCTGCCAGACCTTGATCTGTAATATGTACTTGGGTATGTAACTGCAAATATCAACTAAATTCTGACTAATAGAGCTTAGAATATGGGCTGGAATCCCAGCTTCACCACCTCCTACTCCTCTGATCTTGGGCAAATTACTGAACCTCTCTCAGCCTCTGGTATCTGTAAATGGGTAATCGTAGTTCATATTTCCTGGGTTGTTGTGGAGATTAAATAAAATTTTACATGTAGGTTTCTAGCATAGTACAGTGCCTAGTAATTTCAAGTGCTCAGTGTCAGCATTTACATTATTACAAAGAACTGCACACTCCAGCAATTGAACATATGGATAAAGCCAATTCCTCAGGCTTAACAGAAGTTACACACTAACCAGCAGAATAAGACTTGTATGCAAACAGTTATTTTATGATAGAATATAGATTCCATTGGGGCTAATATTACATAATAGACATTGGCAAGATTGTCGGGGGCTCTTCTTTTTTGGTTTTAGGGAGGCAGGTCTGCAATCCTGTTTTGCATTTTCATGCTTCCACTCTTCCTTTGGAAACACATGCAGGTTGATCTTGTATTATGAAGTACATTAGTTATAAGAGATCTTCTGATGGACAATGAACAATTTGAACCATGGTCTCATCTGATTGATTCACATGTCTAATCATTGTCAACTATCAACGGAGTGAACACAAAGCTTGTCCTTAGAATATAATTGGTTCACATTTTCAGAGTTCCCTAAGTCACTAAAAACTGAGAGTGGAACAAACAATTTTGAAATTTAATCAGATAATTTTTTTTTTTTTTTTTTTTTTTTGCACAGGGAGATATTAATAGAGAGCCTGAGGTTTGCATCTCAGCTCAGTCACTTACCAGCTTTCAGATCTTAGACAAGTTTTTTTTTTTTTTTTTTTTTTTTTTTTTTAATACTTTAAGTTCTGGGATAGAAACCTGCAGAACATGCAGATTTGTTATATAGGTATACATGTACTATGGTAATTTGCTGCAGCCATCAACCCATCATCTAGATTTTAAGCCTCGCAGGCATTAGGTATTTGTCCTAATGCTCTCCCTCCCCTTGGCCCCAGTGTATGTTTCCCTCCCTGTGTCCATGTGTTCTCATTGTTCAACAACTATTTGGTGGAGTTTCTTTGAAAAAAAAAAAAAGTGCTACATCTTCAGTGTAAATTTTAAAAAATTGGAAAGCACAATGAGAAAGATAAATATAACTTTTATTCTCAATATTTACTATATAATTGTTAACATTTTTTGCATATACTCCCAATCTTTTTTGGGATTATGCATTCATATGTACCATGAGATAGACCTATCAATCTATTTTTCTATCTATCAATCATCTGTCTATCTGTCATCTGTCTATCTCTCTGTTACATATTCTTTTAAAAAAATACTGGAATTATGCTATCTGAATTAAGTTTTAAATATTTCTTCAGCTTAACAGTATTACATGTATAATTAATAACTATTATTCATTAAGTTATTAAGCATTATTCAACACCATCCATATAAAATTATTCAACATATAGCAGTATCTGTTAGCTGACAGCCTCCAGCTGCCACACTTCAGGATCTGCCAGAGTGTTTATGCTGAGGCTGCAATGTATTGACACTGAACATGAAGAGGGTTTTGGCACCAGCGCACTTCTGCCTGATGTGTGACTCCTCTATTGGGCACTCGCTGGCTGTTGGGTTCCCCATTGGCTTGGCTGAAACTTCCTCAGAGCTTCACTGCACTCTGAGGCTCCTCCTGTCCTATCTTTCTTCCTTTCTTCTCTCCTTTCTTGGGTGTCAAACCCACATTGCAATTGGAAGACTCTTCTTGCCTACTCCTAATTCCTCTCCCTTTTATCTTACAAATGTTTCCCAATAGATCTCTTGTACTTAGAATTTCATTTTGGCAGTGTCTCCCTGAAGGATCCAAATAGATATAGGTGTATAAGTCTCCCCACCTCTCCTGCTTCTTAGCCTCTCAGTACTATTCCTCAAAGGCAATCCCTGCTATTGCTTTCTGCATCCTTCCAGAGTCTTCATTCATAGAGAAGCATTTCATATATTTCTCCTTCTGTTTCCTTTCCTCTTCCTCTTCTATATATTTCTTCTCTTCTTCCTTCTCTTTCTGAGCAAGAATGGTAGAGTACAATGTAAATTGTCCTGCATGTTGCTTTTTTACTTATCATATCCTGGGGGCAGACTTATTTTATTAGTAGTATATGTAGAATTACCTTATTCCTTTTTTTCTTTTTGTCTTTACAGTAGTCCCCTGATCCACTTTATCCATAAGGGAAATGTTCCAAGACCCTCAGTAGGTGCTTGAAACCACAAATAGCACTGAAACCTTTATGTACACAATATTTTTATTTGTAAATATATATATCTACAATGAAGTTTAACTTATAAATCAGAAACAGTAAGAGGTTAACACAATAACCAATAATCAAACGGAACAATTATAATAAATCATTGTAATACAAGTTATATAAATGTGATCTTTCCCCATTCCCACCCCCACCCTTAAAATATCTTATTATATGCAGTATTTTCAGACTGTGGTTGACTGAGGGTAACTGAAACCACTAAAAGTGAAAATATGGATGGAGGATACTGTATAGTATCAACTTGTTTAGTATATTAAATTAATCTAACCAATTCTCTATTATCAGGTTATTTCCAACATTTTCTACTCAAAGCAGGGCTGATCCATAACTAAATATTTTTACACCCATGTGAGAGCATATCTTTATGAACAAACCCCAGATGTAACATTGCTGGATCAATTGATGTGAGTGTTGTGATTTTAATACATATTGTCAAATTTCCCTCCTTAGAGAATGCGCCAATTCCTACTTCAAGGCATGTATGGCAGCAATAGCATCAAGTATAATGGCAACATCATTTCCCATCATAAAAATATAGAATAGACATAATATAATTAAGCTCTTCTCTAGTGGTTTGGACTTCAATAAAATGTCTGATCTTTGTTTATTTTCATGGTTACTTTCCCTGGAGACTTTTCATGGAGGTTTTGTGAATATTCTAGGACGTTAATATTACTATTGAAAGTTTAAGAACCTTACTGAACAGTCTCTATCATCAACAGGAAATAATAAGCAGTTATGTTGATAGGGGTCATTTATAGCTATTAAGGTATTAGAATAAATTAGTAAGACCCCAGATGTGGCAGGGTGCGGTGGCTCAAGCCTGTAATCCCAGCACTTTGGGAGGCCGAGGCGGGTGGATCATGAGGTCAAGAGATCGAGACCATCCTGGTCAACATGGTGAAACCCCGTCTCTACTAAAAATACAAAAAATTAGCTGGGCATGGTGGCGCATGCCTATAATCCCAGTTACTCGGGAGGCTGAGGCAGGAGAATTGCCTGAACCCAGGAGGCAGAGGTTGCGGTGAGCCGAGATCGCGCCATTGCACTCCAGCCTGGGTAACAAGAGCAAAACTCCGTCTCAAAAAAAAAAAAAAAAGACCCCAGAAGTAGAAGCTTATACCTTTAGGAAAGTGATTTACACATGAGGAAGAATACAAAACAGGAGTAAGCAGGCTGTTTTGTTCTCTTCTTATCTCATCTATTGTTCTTCAATGTCCTCTGCCTGTTTACCTCACAGGCTTCCTGTGAGGGCAGAATAAGAAAGCAAATGGAATGTATTACTAAGATGATCATTTAAGGCCGGGCGCGGTGGCTCACGCCTGTAATCCCAGCACTTTGGGAGGCCAAGGGGGGCAGATCACGAGGTCAAGAGATGGAGACCATCCTGGCCAATGTGGTGAAACCTCATCTGCACTAAAAATACAAAAATTAGCTAGGCTTGGTGACGCGTGCCTGTAGTCCCAGCTACTCAGGAGGCTGAGGCAGGAGAATTGCTTGAACTCGGGAGTCGGAGGTTGCAGTGAGCCGAGATTGCCCCACTGCACTCCAGCTTGATGCTTGCGACAGAGTGAGACATTGTCTCAAAAAAAAAAAAAAAAAAAAAAAAAAAAAAAAAAAAAAAAAAGATCATTTATTATTAATAAGCATAAGGTGTTACTTGAGAGGGTCAAATGTTAGTGACATTCATTCATTCAACATTAAGATTTAGAGTACCGGCACACTGATTCTTCTGGTGAAATCCTTCTGTATAGTTAAGATTTTGGTTAAAAAGTGAAGAGGGTTGGTCTTAGGGCAAGCCATTTTATTTTTCTACATGTTACTGTAAAATGATGATATTCATAGTAGCTACGTAACAGAGTTATTGTGAATGTTAAATTAGCTGGTAATGTAAAAACTTATCCAAGAAGCTCTGGCACGTAATAAGTACTCATTAAATATCAGCCATCATCATCATTATTGTTATACACAATTACCTGTAATTTATTTAACTTATTTATTCTTTGAGTTTGAGGTTATAGAAAGAATCATTTATTAAAAGTTATTTCAAATAAAGAAGAGAAATAGCCCTAAAAATAAAATACAAATATTTTAAAGATATAAAAATGGTGAAAACAAAGACTGAAAAATAAACTAAAATTAGTGGATCAAAAAACAAAACAAAACAAAGAAACCAGTAACCAGATACATTGTTTTCAAAGCAAATCATCATATTAATAAAATTACTTTTGGTCAAAGTGTATGCTACTGAATTCTTAAATCTGGTGCCTGTACTGTTATCTCATCTCCATTGAATAAGTGTCAGGCAAAATTTTGAATCATGTAAAATATATCTTGGGATTCATCCTTCTCTCTTTTTCTGCATCCCCTTCTCCAGTCTCTTCACCCAACTCTATTGTGGGGCTGCTCAGCTTGCCTTCCCAGCTGCCCATAGCTGTGAACTCTTCCCCTAACCATAATGTTTTACCCCAAGAAATGCAATTGTTCTAAAATGTTGTTCCCCTGCTTCTGTTGGAGGAACATAATCACATTAATTAGTTTACACTAGACTTTACTTTTTTATCTTTTGTAGATGGTCAGGCTAGATTTAATTTTTATCACAAAGATTAAAAACACAAAATCCAAAGGTTTAGAAGCACCTATTCCTCTCTATCTATAGTCCTGTCAATTCTGGCTCCTTAATATTTGATTCATTCCACTTTCTGCAGCTCTACTGCTATAACCTGCAAGTCTTCATCAGCTCTTAACCTGGGTAACTGCCCCACTCAGCCTTCTAAAATAAAAAGTTTGACCATGTCAACTCTCTCTTAAAATTCTCTGAGAACTCCATTTAATGTGACCCCTTACCTCTTACAGATTTAAGAATAGCTTTACCCATCCTCATTTCTCACTCATCTGTGCTTCAAAATGAAAACCTTTGGAAGTCACTCATTTTTCTCATTATCTCTATTTTGCAAAGGCTTAACTAGATAATATTGGCTTTTAATTTTATTTCATCTCTCTGAGGACTAATTCATAATAATAATTATTATTATTATTATTTTTTTTTTTTTTTGAGCTGGCTGCTGAAGGCTTGGAACCAAATGTGTGGTTCTCATCTTCCAAACACATGGACATTTACTGGCATGTATTTAATTTCCGTCTTAGGTCAACTGGTTTTCCCAAATATTTTTCATTTTATCCTCTTTCTCCACTTTAAACAAAAACCGTATTTTGCATTTTTGTTACCTTTTGATATTATATGCATTTTTGAAAGTTTCCTTACATTTTTCTGGAACAAGGTGGGCAGTAACTAATCAACTACCTAACTGCAAGAAAGTAAGTAAGTAAATAAATAAATAAATATTCTACTATTTATCTTTTCAAATCCAGCCTAAATATCCCCTCCTTTGCCCTCTTGTACCATGCTTCCTTCTTCCAGATTTGGCTAGCTCTCTGGCCTCTATGATTCCATCTCACCTCAAGATAATGACCATTATAACTTATATCACAGTGCATTGCAAGTATTTGTCTACTTCTCCACTAAACTGTACTTTTTTTCCACTGGAGATGTTGGTCTTATCACTGCATTTCTAGCTTCTAGGACAGTGTTTGCACATGTTAAACACTTGGAAATTGTTCACTGAATAAATAGATAAATAATTACACAAGCTAAAGAATACAAAGTTTCTTATGAGAAAATCTCTACTACTAAACGTGTATGAGAATATGGTTACCTTTCTGAATATTAATACATTACTTCCTTGATTACACTCTTATAAAATATGATGAGACATTTTTTCTTTGCCTATTACTACAGCTGGTATTTTCAAGACACTATTTCTAGGTTGATAGCAGCATGTTTAGTAAAAAGAGTGCAAAGAACACAAAAGGTGTTTGTTTAAGCTGTTGGTGTCAAAGTCTTCCCTGAGCAATGAAACAGCTTAGTTCCCAGGAAAAAGATGATGATCCCTTGGAGCAGGCACTGAAGAGTGGAGAAAGCATGTGGAAAAGGAAGTGGGCTGGTCCAAAAAAAATTAGAACCCTACTCCACCCAACTTTGAAGTCCTCAGATATTACGTGTTAATAATTAAGAGGCCTACAGTTTCTGAGCTGCTCTTATTGAAGCTCTCAGGATGGGCATATAAACAGGATATGCTGCTCTGTCCACTGGCAGCTGCAGTGACTTGGCCATTTAGTGATTGTTTTCCAATGATTTCTTAGTTGAGCTCTTGCTATGAGCTCTAACAAGCCTCATGTAGATTTGCTTAGTTTCTTCTCTGCAAAGCTTAGCAAAAGGCCACCAATAATATCTTCTGATGATGAGAAAGAGAAGTTGAAAGAGCACTGGAAAAAGATGAACATACTTGAAGAAATAGTACTAATTGCAAGAATAAAATGTCTTTTTTTTCTGTTCAGTTAATCTATACTGATCAAGAAAAAACAATGTTATGAATATTTCTCTAAATTAAAAAATCCAAAGGAAGAACTGCTCAGAATTTAGTGTACAATTGAGGACATATGTAATACATTTCCAAGTTTTCTTTATGTGCTTTGGAAACTGATGTACATAGTATAATTTAGGCATATCATCTTTTTTTCTTTATGTCCAGCCATAGATTTATCACCAAGTTTGGGATTAATTGCATATTTGGTTTTTAGGTCTTTTAGCTTAGTGATCCTAGGTAAATTTAATATTCACTTTGATATCCATCTTTGTTCCTCTGACATAAAAATTTATGTCTGTGCTAGAGTTGTTTTTCCCCTTCTGTTTTTCCTATTATTTCCTTATTCCTAATGACAGGTTTTAGACCTGTTTTCTCCAGGTTCATTTCTGGAATATATTTTATAAGGCCTAAAAAAAAGTTTAAGTTTTGATGTGTTTTTATTTCCATTCTTTAAGGTACACTTGTCACTGAATACCAACAGACTGACCATAACACATTTACATTGGTCACTTTGAAGACACAGAGTTTCTTAAGGTAGAATGGGCTTATAAATCCTATCACTACCCCTAGCCTCAAAAGCTAGAGATGTAAGGCACATTTCTTGACTGTGATGAGTGGCGGGGTCTTGGTCTTACCCAAGACTAAAGTAAGTGTCTGTGGCATGCTAGCACTTTGAAATGCTCGATAGAAAAAAGCTTTACATCAAGTTTCATATACATTTCCCTCTTGTTGCTTTATAATACATATTAGCATATTACAAGCTTTAAAAGGCCCTATATTGCCAGATTAATTTTGTTTAACTTCTTGTTTCTGAGAAATACTTGATAATGGTACTTTGAAAAATTGGGCTGGGTGCAGTGGCTCACATCTGTAATCCTAGCACTTTGGGAGGCCGAGGTGGGCAGATCACTTGAGGTCAGGAGTTCAAAACCAGCCTGGCCAACATGGTGAAATGCTGTCTCTACTAAAAATACAAAAATCATTAACCAGGCATTGTGGTGGGCACCTGTCACTCCAGCTACTCGGGAGTCTGAGTCAGGAGAATCACTTGCACCCAGCTGGTGGAGGTTGCAGTGAGCTGAGATCATGCCACTACTCTTCAGTGTGGGTGACAGAGCAAGACTCTGCCTCAAAAAAATACTAAAAACAATAAAAGATACTGTTATTAGTATTAGCACCACTTTAACATGTTGGTCTAATAGCATACTGTCTCTTTTATGACTATGAAAATGTTTCATAGGAAATGCTAACATCCAATATGCATAGCCATGATTCTCTAAATGTACTAATAGGAATTCCCCACTTTAGTTAATTCCTACAGTGCTTATTAAGTGCTATGTGAGATTTGACACATGAATATGTAAATAATGGTATAATTTTAATTTCGTAGGATGCTATATTGTTTATAGTTCAGGGCTCATAGGAAGGAAGTGAGAAAGTGGTCATCGTATTACAGGAAGTGGAGAAGGAGAGGAGGCATGGCATGTTGGAAGGAGCTCTAGACTCAATCACAAGACCAAGGGCAGATATAAGCCTCACCACTAGACATGCTTTCTGGTAGTATTCAATTCAACTGAGGTTTAGTTGTCTCATCTGCAAAGTGAGCTTATGTGGTAGGTAGAATTCCTAAGATGGTCCCCTCCCAATATTCCTAGCTCTTACTTATTCAGTCAAGCATTAAGCTAGATACTGCTGTGGAAGGATTTTGCAGATGGAATTAGTCTCAACTCAGTTGATCTAAAAGTATCTGGGTGATCCTAATCTGATTACCAGTCCATTAAAAGCAGAAAGTTTTCCTCAGCTGGTGTTAGAATAAGTCAAGAGACGTTCTTGCTGACCTATAGTAAGAAAACAAACACCTATGTTGTGATTTACCTATGGGGCAAGGGGCCTCTAAAAGCTGAGAGCAACCCTGGCCAATGGGAGATTGACCAATAAGATCTCAGTCCCACACTTGTAAAGAAGGGAATTTTTCCAACAACCAGTAACCTTAGAACAGCTCACATAGAACCACAGGTGAGAAAGTACATTTGGGTGACAGCTCGATTTCAGCCTGTGAGACCTGAGCTGAAGACTCAGTCAATTCCTACCTGAACTCCTTTCCCAAGACAATTATGAGATAATAAATGTGAGTTGTTTGAGCTGTCAAATCTGTGCCTTAAAAAAAAGAAAAGCAATGGAAAACAAAAACAGGTTATTTACCACCTTTCTTTGTTACATGAAAAGTAACAGGACATAACGTGTGTGAAAGCCCTTTATAAAATGTAAAGACCAATGCACATGGTGAAAGTCTCAATCAGATCCCTTGACTTCCCACCCAAACCTACTTCCTCCTCTCTTCCCGTTTCAGTAAATGATACCATCATCCAGCTCCCACAAGCCTAAAACCTAGGAGTCATCATTTTTTTTTTTTTCTCTCACCCTCCATATCTAATTCTGCCAGCAAGCCCTGTCAGCTCCTAGAACACTGCCTGACACTTAAAAGGTTCTTCAAATGTGTGGATTCAGTGAATGATAGTAATTATCCACTGAATTAAGTCGTTTAGAAAATTGCATCCATTTGCTGGGCACTGTGGCTCTTGCCTGTTCCCAGCACTTACCACTTCGAGAGGCTGAGGCAGGTAGATCACCTGAGGTCAGGAGTTTGAAACCAGCCTGGCCAAGGTGATGAAATCCCGTCTCTACTAAAAATACAAAAAATAGCCAGGTGTGGTTGCAGGCATCTTAATCAATCCCAGCTTCTCAGGAGGCTGAAGCAGGAGAATTGCTTGAATCCAGGAGGCAAAGGTTGCAGTGAGTTGATTTCATGCCATTGCACTCTAGCCTGGGCAACACGAGTGAAAACCCATCTTTAAAAAAAAAAAAAAAGAAAGAAAGAAAAAGAAAACGAAAGAAAAAAAAAGTTGTATCCACGAGCTCTGCTCTTTGAGTTGTCCATCAATATGATAGACTGGAATTTTTCCAGAAGTGCTTACTCCCTTCTCCACTCCCCACCTCAGTGGAAGGGTCTGCTTCCCTGACTTACTCACGTTAGGCTTAGTGATAAGACTGGCTTTGGCCAATTGGTGTAGGTGGAAGTGATAAACTGCCAGTTTGAACCAAGGTCTTAGGAAGCATTGGTTTTTCCACTGGCCCCTTTTGGAGATTCCAAACTTCTTCATTAATAAAACAGCCTCTAGATATCTGCTGCTGCTCCAACTTGGACCACTGAGTGAGACACATGGAGCAGAGTTGCTCTAGCCACCCTACCTTCTGCAGGCTGCAACAGAGCAGTCCCAGACAACTGCAGGCCTGTGAGCAAGAGGATAAATAATTGTGTAAGCCAGTAATGTTGAGGTTGGTTTCTTATACAGCATTTGAAAGGCAATAGTGGGACTGGTACAGTTTTCTAAGGCGGTAACACTCCTACACATCGAGGAAGTTATGTACCTTATTTAATAAGATTATTTAAGAAACTGATTTCCATTAGTTAAATGTACTGAGCACTAACTCATTTTGTGACTTAAGAAACATAAAAATTATAAAACTGGATGGGATATTAGAGATCATTCAGTTTGCAACTTTCATTTTGCAGATAAGGAAATTGATGTCCAGGTGTGCCCAAGCTTGTCTAACTAATTCATTCTAGAGCAAGGACTGAAGTCCTGAGTTCCTGAAGCAATGCTTCCAAGGCCCTAATGGGAGAATGTGATGATAAGGAAACCAAATTGTGTGTGGAAATCAGTTCATTTTATAACTTTCTTTGAAAGATGCAGAGAGCAAGGAGCTCAATAAAAGGCAACAATGGCAGGATATATTTTTAAATATCCTTTGGGAGGAAAACTGCCATGTGCACCTATTAGCTGCATCATTCAGAGGCATAATTTTAGCTAATACTGATATGCTGAACAACCTTATGTTTTGATCTCAGCTGATCTACAAGAACTAAATTTTGGTTTGATTAAAGGAATAGGTGACATTTAATTAGAAAATTTCTCCAAGTTAAACTTGGGTATAGCAGTTAATTCCAAATCACTTTCACTGATGCCTGTTTTAGGAACACATCAGCATTTTCCTTTTTAAACAATCACGTTAGGCACTCTCGAGGCACTATTTAATTTAGTTAAAGGTCTTTATATATATCTGGTTTCCTAATTTAGGAAAAGCCACTGTCCTTAGAAATCTTTTACATTATAAATTTGGATACACTTTAAAATTGTATACTTTTATATCAAGATAGATTAGGGTTGTGACCTACAGAGGCTTCTGTATCAGCAAGTGCCTCTCTGCCCATACCACCTTCCCCAAGCGATTTTAGCCTGATGGCCATTTTGCCCAAATGTCATATTTAATTGTCTTAGAATTTCTATAAGTTTTATTGCAGCAATTCAAATCCAGGTGCATAATATTTTGACAATATATCTAATTTCTAAAGAAGGCAAATTGATTATATCCTACAGTTTTTTTGAAAGATGGTAAGTTATGGATAATCATCTTACTTTGTGGTGCAGAGTAAGTAACCATTCAAAAAATTACTATTTAGTGACTAAAAGACATTGGGAGCTAGGTGAATAACTATTTACAAATGCACTTTTCTGGAGTTCTCTCAATATCTAAAATAAAAGTTGAAATAAAAGTAAAAGCACAACTATGTGTATGCATTGTTTCCGAATTTTAAAAAATCTTTTAAAATTATCTTATATTTTGTTTTATTTTCTTACAAATAACTTGACTATTTTTATTACAGATTTTTTAATTAGAAAATTCATTGTGGAGAAAAGGAAATGCTTATAGGTGTAATATTTATAACACAGCTGGTAGGAATGTAAATTTGTTCAGCTACTGTGGAAAGCAATTTGGAGATTTCTCAAAGAACTTAAAACAGAATTGAAACTATTCAACCCAGCATCCCATTACTGGGAATAAAAGGGAATATAAATAATTTCAGCATAAAGACACATGCACACGTATGTTCATTGTGTGTTACTTTCCACAATAGCAAGGACACAGAATCAACCTAGATGCCATCAGCAGTGGATTGGATAAAGAAAATGTGGTACACATACACCACAGAATACTATGCAGCTATGAAAAAGAATTAAATCATGTCCTTTGAAGCAGCATGAATGCAGTTGGAGGCCATTATCCAAAGTGAACTAGCATAGGAACAGAAAACCAAATACCACATGTTTTCACTTATAAGTGGGAGCTAAACATTGAGTACACATGGACACAAAGATGGGAAGAATGAACACTAGGGCCTACATGAGGGTGAAGGTTGGGAGGAGGGTGATAGTTGGCAAACTACCTATTAGGTACTATGCTCACTACCTGGGTAACAAAGTTATTTGTACATCAAACCCCAGTGACACACAATTTACTCATGTAACAAGCCTGAACACATACTCCCTGAATCTAAGTTAAAAGCTGGAAAGAAAATAAAAAACAGTAAACTTTGAATTAAAAGAGAAAATTCATAAAAGCATAAAACAAAAACACCCAGTAATATTATGATGAGCAGTAAATATTATTAACATTTTGATATATGTTTTCCCAGCATTTTTTGCACATCTATATACCTAAAATATAAACTGAAAATTTTAGGCAGTAAGTTTTTGGAAGCAGACTGTAAACATAACATTTTCATTAGTTTTTAACTTATGAATTAACACATGGATGCTGTAAAAACACAAATAATATATGTTTTAAATTACAAAAATAAAAGTTTTTCTATACTCTTCTATGTCCAATCCTAATTCCCACAGGGAAACCACTATTTTGTGTGTTTGTTTTCAGTCTTTTGCTTGTGTTTATTTTTTAAAATAAAAATTAACTGCTTTTATTCCTCATAAATTATAAATATTACCAAATTACTCTAAAGAATCATCTATAAGTGATTTTCATTAGTTGCCCACTTTTATATTTCTTATATTATCATAATTGATTTTTACCAAATTTCTACTATTGGAGATCTTTCTTGATGCATATTTTTTGTATGTCCATTACCTCCTTATTGTGAATCCTTAGACTCGGACTTTCTACATTAATGCCTTTATGTGCATGCATGTGCACTTGTGTGTGTATATGTGTGTGTATGTGTGTGTGCATGTGTTTGGACAAAGTTTGTTTCTGAAAACAGTAAAATTTCACTCTCACCTAGAATTGTACCTTTCACTGTTCTTGTTTCGTTTTACCCTACAGGGGACATTATAATTTAAAATAATTTTGCTCAGTAATAGCTTCTTTTGATTGTATTTTCATATCTTTAATTAGCAAGGTTGAATATTTTTCCTATGTTTATTGGACTTATGCATTTCTTTTGAGAATTGCTAGTTCATGAGGTTGGCTTTAAAATTTGATACTGTTAGTTTAAAATTAGCATTATTTACAGGTTAAAGATATCTTTTTTGTGTTAAAGTATATGTTACAAAAAATTCTTCCCAATTAATTGGCCTTTACATTATGAGTCATTAATTTTTAAATTATATTTTAAGTTCTGGGGTACATGTGCAGAATATGTAGGTTTGTTACATAAGTGTACGTGTGCCATAGTGCTTTGTTGCACCTATCAACCCGTCATCTACATTACGTATTTCTCCAAATGCTATCCTCCCCTAGCCTCCCAAACCCAGACAGGCCCTAGTGTGGGATGTTCCTTTCCCTGTGTCCATGTGTTCTCATTATGCAACTCACACTTATTAGTGAGAATATGCAGTGACTGGTTTTCTGTTTCTGTGTTAGTTTGCTGAGAATTATGGTTTCCAGCTTCATCCATGTCCTTGCAAAGGACATGAACTTACCCTTTTTTTGGTTGCATAGTATTTAGTGATGTATATGTGCTACATTTTCTTTATCCAGCCTATTATTGATGGGCATTTGAGTTTGTTCCAAGTCTTTGCCATTGTGAATAGTGCTGCAGTAAACATATGCCTGCATGTGTCTTTATAGTAAAATGATTTATAATCCTTTGAGTATGTACCCAGTAATGGGATTGCTGGGTCAAATGGTATTTCTGATTCTAGATTCTTGAGGAATCACCACACTGTCTTCCACAACGGTTGAACTAATTTACACTACCAACAGTGTAAAAGTGTTCCTATATCTCCACATCCTCTCCAGCATCTGTTGTCTCTAGATATTTTAATGATCACCATTTTAACTGGTGTGAGATGGTATCTCAATGTGGTTTTGATTTGCATTTCTCTAATAATCAGTGATGATGAGCATTTTTTAATATGTTTGTTTCCCTCATATAATGTCTTCTTTTGAAAAGTGTCTGTTCATATCCTTCTCCTACTTTTGGATGGGTTTGTTTTTTCTTGTAAATCTGTTTTAGTTCTTTGTAGATTCTGGATATTAGCCCTTTGTCAGATGGATAGATTGCAGAAATCTTTCCCCATTCTGTTGGTTGCTGGTTCACTCTAATGATTGTTTCTTTGGCTGCACAGAAGCTCTGGAGTTTATTTAGGTCCCATTGCTCTATTTTGGCTTTTGTTGCCAATGCTTTTGGTGTTTTATTCATGAAGTCCTTGCCTATGCATATGTCCTAAATGGTTTTGCCTAGGTTTTCTTCTAGGATTTTTATGGTGTTATGTCTTATGTTTAAGCCTTTCATCCATCTGGAGTTAATTTTAGTTGTCAGGAAAGGGTCCAGTTTCTGCTTTCTGCACACTGCTGGCCAGTTTTCCCAACACCGTTTATTAAACAGGGAATCCTTTCCCCATTGCTTGTTTTTGTCAGGTTTATCAAAGATCAGATGGTTGTAGATGTGTGACATTTCCTCTGAGGACTCTGTTCTGTTCTATTGGTCTATATCTCTGTTTTGTTACCAGTACCATGCTGTTTTTATTACTCTATACTTGTAGTATAGTTTGAAATCAGGTAGGGTGATGCCTCCAGCTTTGTTTTTTTTTTTTTTTTTTTCTTAGGATTGTCTCGGCTATGCAGGCTCTCTTTTCATTCCATATGAAGTTTAAGGTGTTTTTTTCCCAGTTTTGTGAAGAAGGTCATTGGTAGCTTGATGGGGATAGCATCGAATCTATAGATTACTTTGGGCAGCAGTATGGCCATTTTAACAATATTGATTTTTTTCTAAACATGAACATGGAATGTTTCTCCATCTGTTTGTGTCTTCTCTTGTTTCCTTGAGCAGTGGTTTTTAGTTCTCCTTGAAGAGGTCCTTTATATCCTTTGCTAGTTGTGTTCCTAGGTATTTTATTCTCTTTGTAGCAATTGGGAATGGCAATTCCTTCTTGAATTGGCTCTCTTTAAGTCTGTTATTGCTGTATAGAAATACTTATGATTTCTGCATATTGATTTTGTATCATGAGTGTTTGCTGAAGTTGCTTATCAGTTTAAGGAGATTTTGGGCTGAGGTGATAGGGTCTTCTAAATATACAATCATGTCTTCTGCAAATACAGACAATTTTACTTCCTTCTTTCCTAATTGAATACCCTCTATTTATTTATTTTTTCTCTTGTCTCATTGCTCTGGCTAGAACTTCCAATACTATATTTAATAGGAGTGGTAAGAAAGGGCATCCTTGTCTAGTGCCAGGTTTCCAAGGGAATGTTTCCAGTTTTTGCCCATTCAGTATGATATTGGCTGTTGGTTTGTGATAAATAGCTTTTATTATTTTGAGATATGTTCCTTCGATACCTAGTTTATTCAGAGTTTTTAGCATAAAGGGCTGCTGAATTTTGTCGAAGGCCTTCTCTGCCTCTGTTGAGATCATCATGTGGTTTTCCTCTTTGCTTCTGTTTATGTCCTGAATTATGTTTCTAGACTTGTGTATGTTGAACCAGCCTTGCATCCCCAGGATGAAGCCTACTTGATCATGATGGATAAGCTTTTTGATATGCTGTTGCAATCGGTTTGCCAGTATTTTATTGAAGATTTTCATATCTATGTTCATCATGGATATTGGCCTGAAGTTTTCTTTTCTTGTTGAGTCTCTGCCGGGTTTTGGTATCAGGATGATATTGGTCTCATAAAATGATTTGGGAAGGATTCCCTCTTTTTGGATTGTTTGGAATAGTTACAGAAGAAATGGTACCAGCTTCTCTTTGTAAATCTGGGAGAATTCAGCTGTGAACCCATCTGTACCTGGATTTTTTTGGTTGGTAGACTATTAATTGCTGCCTTAAATTCAGCCCCTGTTATTGATCTGCTCAAGGTTTCAACTTCTGGGTTTAGGCTTGGGAGGGTGCAAACGTCCAGAAGTTAATCCATTTCTTCCAGATTTACTGGTTTATGTGCATAGAGTTGTTTGTAGTAATCTCTGATGGTAGTTTGTACTTCTGTGGAAACGGTGGTGATATCCCCTTTATCGTTTTTTATTGCATCTATTTGATTCTTCTCCCTTTTCTTTTTTATTAATCTGGCTAGCAGTCTGTCTATTTTGTTGATCTTTTGGAAAAACCAGCTCCTGGATTTATTAATGTTTTGAAGGTTTTTTTTTTTTTTTTTTTTTTTTTTCTCTATCTCCTTCAGTTCTGCTCTGATTTTAGTTATTTCTTGTCTTCTGCTAGCTTTTGAATTTTTTTTTTTTTTTTTTGTCTTACTCCTTTAGCTCTTTCAATCTTGATGATAGGGTGTTGATTTTAGATCTTTCCTTGCTTCTCTGGGGGGCATTTATTTCTATAAATTACCCTCTAGACACTGCTTTAAATGCATCTCAGAGATTATAGTATGTTGTGTCTTCATTCTTGTTGGTTTCAAAGAACATCTTTATTTCTGTTTTCATTTCGTTGTTTATCCAGTTGACATTCAGGATCACGTTGTTGAGTTTCCATGAAGTTGTGTGGCTCTGAGTTAGTTTATTAATTCTGAGTTCTAATTTGATTGCCCTGTGGTCTGAGAGACTGTTATGATTTCCATGCTTTTGCATTTGCTGAGCAATGATTTACTTCTAATTATGTGTTCAATTTTAGAGTAGGTGCAATGTGGTGCTGAGAAGAATGTATATTCTGTGATTTGGGGTGGAGAGTTCTGTAGATGTGTATTAGGTCCACTTGGTCCAGATCTGATTTCAAGTCCTGGAGATCCTTGTTAATTTTCTGTCTTGTTGATCTGTCTAATATTGACAGTGGAGTGTTAAAGTCTCCCATTACTACTGTGTGGGAGTCTAAGTCTCCTTGTGGTTCATTAAGAACTTGCTGTATGTATCTGGGTGCTCCTGTATTAGGTGAGTATGTATTTAGGATCATTAGCTCTTCTTGATGCATTGATCCTTGTACCATTATGTAATGTCCTTCTTTGTCTCTTTTGATCTTTGTTGATTTTAAGTGCATTTTATCAGAGACTAGGATTACAACTCCTGATTTTTTTTGCTTTCCATTTGCTGAAAAATCTTCCTCCATCCCTTTATTTTGAGCCTATGTGTGTCCTTGCATGTGAGATGGGTTTCCTGAAAACAGCACACCAATGGGTCTTGACTTTTTATCCAATTTGCCAGTCTATGTCTTTTGATTGGGGCATTTAGCCCATTTACATTTAAGGTTAATATTGTTATGTGTGAATTTGATCCTGCCATTTTGATGCTAGCTGGTTGTTTTGCCCATTAGTTGATGCATTTTCTTCATTGTATTGATGGTCTTTACCATTTGGTGCATTTTTGGAGTGGCTGGTAGTGGTTGTTCCTTTCCTTGTTTAGTGCTTCTTTCAAGAGTTCTTGTAAGGCAGGCCTGATGGTGACAAATTCTCTCAGCAATTGCTTGTCTGTAAAGGGTTTTCTTTCTCCTTCACATATGAAGCTTAGTTTGGCTGTATATGAAATTCTAGGTTGAAAGTTCTTTACTTTAAGGATGTTGAATATTGGCACCCATTCTCTTCTGGCTTGTAGGGTTTCTGCAGAGAGATCCACTGTGAGTCTGATGGGCTTCCCTTTGTGGGTAACCCAATCTTTCTCTCTGGCTATCCTTTGCATCTTTTCCTTCATTTCAACCCTGGAATCAGACGATTAGGTGCCTTGGGGTTGCTCTTCTTGGGGAATATCTTTGTGGTGTTCTCTGTAATTCCTGGACTTCAACGTTGGCCTGCCTTGCTAGGTTGGGGAAGTTCTCCTGGATCATATCCTGAAGAGTGTTTTCCAGCTTGGATTCATTCTCTCCATCACATTCAGGTATGCCTATCAAACGTATAATAGGCCTTTTTACATAATCCCATAATTCTTGGAGGCTTTATTCATTTCTTTTCTTGGAGGCTTTGTTCACTTCTTTTCCCTCTTTTTTCTCTATTCTTGCCTTCTGTTTTTATTTCATTGAGTTGATCTTCAATCTCTGATATGCTTTCTTCCGCTTGATTGATTTGGCTATTGAAACTTGTGTATGCTTTGTGAAGTTCTCAGGCTGCATTTTTTAGCTCCATTAAGTTATTTATATTCTTCTCTATTCTGTTTATTCTATTTAGTATCTCATCTAACCTTTTTTCTAGGTTCTTAGTTTCTTTGCATTGGGTTAGCACATGTTCTTTTAGCTCTGATAAGTTTGTTACTACCTACCTTCTGAAGCCTGTTTCTGTCAATTCTTCAGATGCATTTTCTATCCATCTTTGATCACTAGCTGGTGAGGGTTGTGATCTCTTGGAAGAGGAGAGGCATTCTTGTTTTTGGTGTTTTCATCCTTTTTGTACTTTTTTTTTTTTTCCCCCTATCTTAGTGGTTTTATCTACCTATGGTCTTTGTAGTTGGTAACTTTTGGATGGGGTCTCTGAGTGGAGGTCCTTTTTTGATTTTAAAGCTATTTCTTAATTTTTCTTAGTTTTTCTTTTAACTTTCAGGCACCTCTGCTGCAGGACTGCTGGAGGTGCACTCCAGACCCTGCTTTCCTGGGGATCACCTGCAGGGGCTGCAGAACAGTAAGGGTTACTGCCACTTTCTTCTTCTATTATCTTTGTCCCAGAAGGGTATGCACCAGATGTTGGCCTGAGCTCCCCTTTATGAGGTGTCTCTTTGGATGTGCAGGGGTCAGGGAGTTTCTTGAGGAGACAGTCTGTCCCTTATTAGAGCTCAAGTGCTGTGCTGGGAACTCTGTTGTTCTGTGCAGAGCTGCTGGGCAGGTACCTTTAAGTGTGCTACAGTGGAACTCATAACTGCCTCTTTTTCCAGGTGCTCTGACCTAAGAAGTTTGGCTTTATTTATAAGTTCCTGTTGTGCTGCTGCCTTTTTTCAGAAATGCCTTGCCCTGCATGGATTAGTCTAGTCACAGTCTGCCAGAAGAGGTGTTGCTGAGCTGCTGCAGGCCCTGCCAGCTGCCGTGTGAAATGCCTTGGTAGTGGTGGACTGCCTCAGTAGTGGCAGATGCCTGTATCCCCACTGAGCTAGACCATCCTGGGTCCAGCTGTACATGCTGTGAAACTCTCAATCCAGAGCATTTCAGATTGCTTTTTTTGTGGGGGTTGTACCCGCTGAGCCAGATGGCCTGGCTCTGTGTCTCAGCCCTCTCCCTTTCAGTTGAATGGGTGGCTCTGTTTCCCAGGCTTACCAGGTGCCAGTTGAAACAGCAGCCCAGATTTGTGTGAGTTTCTGTGTGCCAACCTGTGGTACCAGCCATGCTGAAAACTTGTGGCACCAGGGAATCTCCTGGCCTGTGGGTAGTGAAAACTTGTTTGGAAATGCAGTGAGCACTTACCCTCCACATTGTTCTTGCTGGGAACTGTATTCCAGAGCTGTTCCTATTTGGTCATTTTCCTCAAGTGTCTTCCTTTGAGAAGTATCTGTTCATATCCTTCACCCACTTTTTCATGGGGTTGTTTGTTTTTTTCTCTTGTAAATTTGTTTAAGTTCTTTTTATGTTCTGGATATTAAGCCATTGTTGGATTGCTAGATTGCAAAAATTTTTCTCCTGTTCCGTAGGTTTCCTGTTCACTCTGATGATAATTTCTTTTGCTATGCAGGAGCTCTTTAGATCCCATTTGTCAATTTTGGCTTTTGTTGCCATTGCTTTTGGTGTTTTAGTCCTGAAGACTTTGCCCATAAAAACTCTCAGTAAACTAGGTATTGATGGAACATATCTCAAAATAGTAAGAGATATTTATGACAAACCCACAGCCAATATCACACTGAATGGGCAAAAGCTGGAAGCATTCCCTTTGAAAACTGGTGCAAGACAAGGATGCTCTCTTTCATCTCTTCAACATAGTATTGGAAGTGCTGGTCAAGACAATCAGGCAAGAGAAAGAAATAAAAGGCATTCAGATAGGAAGAGAGGAAGTTAAATTTTCTCTGTTTGCAGATGACATTATTTTATATTTAGAAAATCTTATTGTCTTTTTAAGCTGATAAGAAACATCAGCAAAGTGTCAGGATACAAAATCAATGTGCAAAAATCACAAGCATTCCTATATACCAATCATAGACAAAGAGCCAAATCATGAGTGGACTCCCATTCACAATTGCTACAGAGAGGCTAAAGTACCAAGGAATACAACTTACAAGGGATGTGAAGTACTCCTTCAAGGAAAACTACAAACTACTGCTCAAGGAAATAAGAAAGCATACAAACAAATGGAAAAATATTCCATGCTTATGAATAAGAAGAATCAATATTGTGAAAATGGCCATACTACCCAAAGTAATTTATAGATTCAATGCTATCCGCATCAAGCTACCATTGACTTTCTTCACAGAATTAAAAAAAAAAAAAAAAAAAAAAAAAAAAAAAAAAAAAAACTACTTTAAATTTCATATGGAACCAAAAAAGAGCCTGTATAGCCAAGACAATCCTAAGCAAAAGAACAAAGCTGGAGGCATCATGCTGCCTGACTTCAAACTATACTACAAGGCTACAGTAACTAAAACAATATTGTACTGGTATCAAAACTGATATATAGACTGGTGGAACAGAATAGAGGCCAAAGAAATAATGCTACACAACTGCAACCATTTGATCTTTGACAAACCTGACAAAAACAAGCAATGGGGAAAGGATTCCACATTTAATAAATTGTGTTCAGAAAAGTGGCTAGTCACATGCAGAAAACTGAAACTGGATCCCTTCCTCACACCTTATACAAAAATTAAGTCAAGGTATATTAAAGACTTAAACATAAGACCTAAAACCATAAAAAAAACCCTAGCAGAAAACCTAGGCTATACCATTCAGGAGTCTTTTTTTTTTTTTTTTTTTTTTTTTTTTTTTTAAAGATGGAGTCTCACTCTGTCCCCCAGGCTGGAGTACAATGACATGATCCTGGCTCACTGCAACTTCTGCCTCCCGGGTTCAAGTGATTCTCCTACCTCAGCCTCCCTAGTAGCTGGTACTACAGGTGCCCACCACCACGCCCAGCTAATTTTGGATTTTTGGTTGAGATGGGGTTTCACCATATTGGCCAGGCTGGTCTAGAACTCCTGACCTTGTAATCTGCCCATCTGGACCCACCCAAAATGCTGGGATTATAGGCGTGAGCCACCACACCTGGCCAGGAGTTACTAATTTTTATCAGGTCAAGTCTGTTAATCTTTTGGTTTATAAAGGTTTCACCTTTTTGGCATTATGCTTAGAAATGTGTTCTCAACTCAGAAATCAGAAAACAATATTCTTTTGTTTTCAAAATATTAACTCTTTATTTTAGAATAGTTTTAAAGAAAAGTTACAAAGATAGTATAGGGATTTCCCATATAGGCTGCACTCAGTTTCACCCGTTATTGACACTTGACATTAGTACAGTGCATTTGTCACAATGGTACACAGTGCATTGTCACAGCTAATACACCGCTATTGATACATTATTATCAACTAAAAGACCACATTTTATTCAAATTTCCTTTATTTTAACCTAATCTCCTTTTTCTATTCTGGGATCCCATCCAGGATACATTTCATTTGATCATTATGTCTCTGCAGGCTCCTGTGGATGTGACAGTTTTTCAGACTGTTTTTGTTCTTGATAACCTTTGCATTTTGAGGTACACTGGCAAAATATTTTGTAGAATGTCTCTCAGGTAGGATATTGTCTAATATCCTCATTTTTTGATTGGGATTATGGGTTTTTGGGAGACAGAACATAGAGGTAAAGTGCCATGTCATCACATCATATCAAAAATACATGCCATCAATGGTAAGCCACATTAATATTGACCTTGATTATCTGAGAAAGACAGTGTTTATCAGGTTTCCACTGTTAAGTTACTCTTCCTCTCCCCCATTTTCTCATATGCAGGGCTCAGACTCAAATTGTAGGGAGTTAATGCTTGAAACTCCTTGATAGAGGAGTATCGATACGAATTATTTGGAATTCATTACAGGAGATTTGTCTCTTCTCTCCCATTTACTTTTTCAGTGATTTGTTTATATCTGTATAAACTCCTAGAGATTTTTTTTTTAAATGCTTCAAGTTATAATACAATAAAATGTTATCCATTTTATTGCTCAAACTGTTCCAGTTTGGGCCACTGAGAATTTTTGTTCGTTTGTTTGTTTTGCGACAGTGTCTCGCTTTGTCATAGCCTCTGCCTCCCAGGTTCAAGCAATTCTAGTGCTTCAGCCTCCTGAGTAGCTGGGACTCCAGGCACATGCCACCATGCCGGGATAATTGTTGTATTTTTAGTAGAGAGAGAGTTTTGCCCTGTTGACCAGGTGGGAGCTCTTTCAGTTGGCTGTTGTATTTCTTTGACATTCCCCTATCATTTTGGTTTTGGAGCACCTTCGTACTTCCTGAGACTACAAGGAGCTCCTGGCTAATCTTAGATGTTCATTTCCCAACTCTACAATCAGTCATTTTTCCAAGAAGCCTTAGTTCCTTTTATTGTAGGGTGTTACTAGAAATGAAAATTTGAGTGCTGGGTTTGCACACTGCTACTGGGGAATCCTTGTTTCTAGATACTCTCAGCAGACAGAGCAAGAAAGTATAGGTATAATCTGTGCCTATATGAATATCCATGATTTTATACATTGATTTTGACATCAATGATTATATGTATCCTACTGAGAGCCAGCTCGGCCATAGAGACCCCCACCCAGGTGACAATGAAGGAACTGAGAGGCAGACACCCAGATAGAACAGCAAAGTGGGTCTATCCAGGGGTCCAACAGCATTCTGAGCTGAGAGCCTCAGGGACTGACAGCATTCCAGGCTGAAGGCCCTAAATAGACTCTGACCCATGCATTTTTTCTCTCTGAACAGGTGCTCATTATTAACAAACAGATGTTCAGTATTTTCTCATAACACAAAACACACCAGGTAGGCAGCTGGTACCCACTTACCACTGATCACAAACAACCTAAAAAATATTCTCCATGAGGGAGCCATGGGAGCAGGGTCAGCTATCTTATACAATTATTTTAACCAGTGTATGATATTTATATGTTGTTCTGCCACTTTAGAATGCCCCAAGTAGTTTTCTACTGGCAGGGTAGAGGCTAGGTTTTCCTTGCCATTGTTCTTCCTAGCAAACAATATATTCTATGATACTCAGAATTCATCAATATTCATAAACTTAACATTTCTCAACAATATCCATTAACATCTTTATTAAGCTAAACATAAGGTCCTATGCATGTCTCTCACTCCAATCTACAACCACACAGTTCATTCTAGCTTTAGCCTTTTGCTTATCTGTAAATTTTCACTCCTCTGGTAACAATACTGGCTCCCAGTAACTACCATTCTTTTATTTATTTTGCCAATATCAGGCTACACGTGTACTGGTTTCAGAGTTGGTCACCCAAGACCCCATAGAAAACAACTTTCCAGGTAGAGTTCAGTGCTATATACAGTTTTATTTGTTTTTAGTTTTATGGTTCTAGTCATTTCCAGAGTTACTGAGGTAAGTACATCTTTTTCCCTGCCCCTACATTGTTGTATTTTATGCAGGTTATATCAAACATTTGTAACACAGCTAGATTGTTTTCTCACAGTTCCATCTTATTCTGGCAACCCCTCACCTCCTGGTTGGTAGTTTAAGGTGCTATATGGAGTTTGATAAATGCAGTGTAATGTATCTACCACTGTAGTACCATATAAAATAATTTATTTATTTTAAAATTTTTTTGCTGTTTAAAATTAATATTGTTGTTTTCTCCTTATTATATCTTATAAACCCTTGTGTCAAGGACTGACTCAATAATAACAGCAAGAGAGCCACTCTGCTTTGTATGAAACCCTGACCCAGAAGCACGTTGTCCAAGAATGGTTCAGGACCAGGTTCCCCAGGAATGTACATGGAATAATTTTATAGCCATAAAAAAATCCCCAGTGCTTCACCTTTTTAACCCTCCCTCATCTCCAAACCCTTGGCAACCACAGGCTTTGCCATCTCTATAGTTTTATCTGTTCCAGAAAGTCATATAAGTGAAATAATAGAGTATATAGCCTTCTCGGACTGACTTCTTTCACTTAGCAACATGCATTTAAGATGTATGCATCAATGTTGTGGTATCAAATTATTAATTATTCTTTTGGATTCATCCTTTATTTTACCTAATTCTTTTATTACTTCAGTTTTTACATTTAACTCTTTAATCAATTTGGTATTTATTTTGGTATATGGTTTGCAATGGAGATCTAACTTTCCCTCCAAGTAGTTAACAAATTTTGTATAATTTATTGGAAGGATTGTTTGAATTGGGTTTGAGTTGAAATGCTTTAACATAACTAAATTGATGTGCTTGGGATGGTCTGTTTCTTAGCTTTCTGAGAATCACTTTTTCTGTTATTTAATTCTTATGCCACTCCCACAGTGTTTAAATATTATAGTTTTATTACATAATTTAATATTAAGTGAGTGACCTCTTTATTTTCCTTCATTAAAATTCTTGTTATATTTCCTCAAGGCTTTCTTTTGAATGAGTTTTAGATTTGTTTTCTTTATTATAAAAACCACATTGCGATTTGGAACATAACTGTTCACAAGCTAAATTAAAGAAGAATTGATATCGTTACAATATCGTGTCTTTCTTTATCTAATCAAGATACATCTCTTCATAAATTTGAACTTTTTAAATTGTTCAGTTTTCTTCATTTGAAACTTGCATATATTTTATTAAGTATATTTATTCTAGATACTTGCATATTTTTCAGCATTGTGAATTTTTGATATATGCTGTACATTTTCAATTACATTTTTTTAAAAAAGTTAACTTCTTATATGTTGGGAGCAATTAATATTTACATTCTAACACATAGTATGATATTTTATTAGATTTTTAGGTTGACATTTCATAGATAATATATTCAAATAATGATGCATTGAGATTTCCTTTCTCAATTGTATGCTTCTTTCTTTTACTTATTCTATTGGATGAAACTTTCAGATGCATGGAACTAGTAGATTATTGTATTTTTCTTCCAAATTTTAATAAAAATTTCTGTAATTTTTTTGAAAGAATGTATTTTAAAAGCAACACAGATTTTTCCTATTCAAAGAGATTCTAAGAGCATACTTGCTTTTGCAAATGTTGTAATTATTAATTAATTTATCTCTTCTAAAACAAATCCTACCTATACTTATTATTTAGGAAAAACATACCAATATTTTGCTTTTTAAAAGCCAGCTATATTAACATATAACTAGAATATCTTCTTATTGCTAACAACAAGAGCACTGGGATTAAATCTGTTTGAGGTACAGCATTGAAATTAAACATAGCACTTTAATTCCCCAGTCACTTGCTTTTCTAGCTGCACTCCACCCTCCATGTTGCAGTACCTTTTGACAGAAGGCTGTCTACTTATGCTGACAAAACATACCATTTTGGCTAGGCATGTGTTAGAATTTAAGCTTTCATTAATTTACATAAACTTAATTTCTTAAACTCAATGTGTTATGGTTAAGTTTAAAATATAATGGCACACTAGTCTGTGTCCATTCTGATTGGTTAAATCTCATTGATTGTTGACTATACTATACCAGTAATAAATATATTTATATGACCATAAACATGTTGACTATTGTGAGATAATTAACCCTTTATTTAAAAAATTTTTATTCTCTAGTATCTTGTAACATCACATTCCTAGTTATTGGAACATGAAATCAATTTCAGAATTTCTATATACTAGAGGGAAATGTCTCTTTCTCTCTTTTTCTCTCTCAGTATGTGTGTGTGTGTGTGTGTGTGTGTGTGTGTGTGTGTTTGTGTGTAAGCTATAACTTGTTCTTAGTCAATATATCAATCAATACATACTGAGTTTCCAGTATTATCCAGGTCATTAAGTGTTACTGAATATATAAGAGTTACATAAACCCTTCCCTTTGGTGTGCAGATGTTTCCAGTCCAGAATTCTGGATAGGGAGGGAAAGGACAGGACTCTAATATTTGGTACAATTTAAATATAAGAACATTATCTTTCTTTTCTTTTCTTCCTCCAAACTCAGCATTTCCTTTTATCAGGAAGATGTTTCTGTTTTCCAGTGTGGAATCCTGGCAGTTAAGGTTACCTTGCCTTTGCAGCTTACATCAGTGATGGCTCAGAAGACCGCCCAGGTTCAACGAATGACAAATCATTACTGACTGTACAATGTAATTAAACAACACAAGCATTGATTAGCGATGAGCTAAACCTGAGACCAAAAAGTGAGAGACCCAGAATAGCTGGCACAACTTCTCATTGGATCTGTCTGAAATGGAAGATGTTTGCCCCTGCAGGCATGGCGCGAGGCCCATTGTGCATTTCCATTAGAGACCCACACTAGATCTGAGCATGCCATTGATGTTGGCCTATTTATGAAAGGCTGTTGAAAGAGGCTTTAGAGCTAATTGAAAAGAGATGTTTCTGAACTGCAGTCACTTCAAACAACATAGCTCCAAAATCTATTTCAATAGTTTGAAAATTGGTGCGTTTCCATAATTTACACATGAAATTAAACAAATGATTTGAAATAAAAGCTTCATGGGCATTTAGTAAGACTTGGTTCTTAAAAAAATTATTAATTGAACAGTTGGCTGAGTTTATTATAACAATCCTTGCCCACATCTATCTGTGCTTTCATTATGTCATCTATTCCTGTTTTCAGGGTTGTCAACCGCAGTTGCCTAAATCTACCTTGTCTGAAGACAAGGAATATAGCCTGAACAGGATGTTGTCAACTACTGTTCAGATGCAAATTTTTATCTTCTAGGAAAAAGTAATTTCTCACAACCTACTTTGCAAAAAAAAAAAAAAAAAAAAAAAAAGTAATAATAACATCTTATACAAGCTTCCACAAGATTTTTCTCAAGGTAGAACTTGATAGAAAAACTCAAGAGAGAGCTGCACCTCAACCAAACCGAAAATTGAATGTGTTTATGTGAACAGAATGCAAACGTAATTATTAAAAAATGTTCTCCCCCAGGCAGTTTTCAATCAAGATCTGAAAGCATTAGCAAACATTGATTTCTTCCATAACACTTGTACTTATTATTGGACCTGATTTTTGTCTATTCTTAAAGCAGAAATTGAGGTCTGATAACTGAAGCTGGTGTGGCCAAATTTACAAGTTACCCATTGCCTCCAGGGGTGGGAAAGTAGGGATTGATGTACAGCTATTCCTCAAAGCAAAGGGGGAGTCAGGTTCATTGCTATTATCTCAATTATCATAATTACTCCGTCCTTAATGTTTTAACAGCTTTTTAATTTTTTTTTAAAGTTAGGAAGACTGGTGCCAAGCAATTTTCCTGGTTAGGCATGTAGTTGATGCTGAACCAGAAATGGGAGACTATTTATCACTGTTCTCTTATTCTAGCGTGGTTTAAAGCAAACACTCAGGTTTTAAAATTTTAACCATGAAGGGGAATACTAAGTCCCAGTTTCCATGACTGATTGAGAAGAGTGTTTAAGGCTTAATTGTCATAACATTTATTAGATTTTACCACAATGGAGATAATTTGATTGTTTGACTGAAGTAAATGAATTAAGATGGTATGTATGGTTACTTTGGTTATGTGTCTGACTGAATTGTTTTAGCTTAGGAGAAACAGTGCCACTTTCTATCTGATGATGGAAAATGTCCTCAGGTTATTCCTTATTCTGTTTCGAGCACTTAGTGTTTGTTTTATAATTACATAACCTTGTCTGCTTCTTGAGGGCCAGAGTGACTCTGAGAGATCCCAGGACATTCAGAAGAGCTGGGACAGATGATAGGAATGTGGGAAAAGGAGTGAGGCAGTACTGACAATAATTTACCTTAGACTCTAAGGCAAGGGTTCAAAATTGACTTTGGGTGGTGTAGAAAACATGAAAGATTGCATGATTCTGCTTCCTTCATGTAGACATGGTGCAACTCACTTTTAGCCTGCCTTTCATTAGATGATCATGTGCTACAGTGGTAGAATTTTAGAGCCTCTGGCCTTAACTGTTCGTTCCTAGCTCTATGAAAGCCTTTAACACATGTACTCATTGTGTTTTTTAAATTAAAACTCCTAGGTAACCCCAAGCTGCCTTTTGGGCTTGATCCCAAGTGGATTTCATGGGGATGTGCTAGAAGTCCAGAGCTTTAAGCAGGGTGGGGCAGGGGGAGGTGAAAGGACAAATATACCTATCAGCAGTGGACAGTGGAAGACTGGAAACCAATGTGATCTGACTTGAAAGGCATCAGGTAGATCACAGGACACATGGGAGTTTATATACAATGATTGCTTAGGAATCAAGAAACAGCAATATATTTTAATAGGTCCTGATTCTGGGTATTTTCTTTTCTTTTTCTTTCTTTCTTTTTTTTTTTTTTTTTTTTTTGAAACATAGTGTCACTCCATCCCAGGTGCCAGGCTGGAGTGCAGTCGCATGACCTCAGCTCACTGCAGCCTCCACCTCCCACATTCAAGCAATTCTCCTGCCTCAGCCTCCCCAGTAGCTGGGACTACAGGCATGCACCACCACACCCAGCTAATTTTTTTTTTTTTTTGTATTTTTGATAGAGATGGGGTTTCTTCATATTGGCCTGGATGGTCTCGATCTCTTGACCTCATGATCTGCCCGCCTCAGCCTCCCAAAGTGCTCATATTACAGGTGTGAGCCACTGTGCCCGGCCGATTCTGGGTATTTTCTTACTAAGCATTCATGGGAGAAGAAATGAAAAAGAGCAGAGAGCTGGTCAATTTATTATTGATCCAGTGCTTATGATGTGTGAAGTACTGCACTAACTTTAGCCTGCATTATCTCATTTAGTCCTCATAACTGTCCTGTGAAGGAGACACTGTTATTATTTCCATTTTATAGATTAGGAGACTGTTTTCAAACTATAGAGAGGATCAGGTTCATATCCAATGTCAAAGTAACGCACTGGATTGCAAACCTAGTTATATTTTATGCCTAATAGCTTTCATATAAGTTAAAGCAATAAATAAATAATTAAATAAATGAAAGCACAAGAGAGTTTATAGAGTACAGACCTAGAACCAATATTTGTATATAATCTGACTCTCTGGAAGTTCCACATTTTTGAAATGATTTCACCATTATTTTCCATGACTGCCTATGAGAGCTAAGCTTGTAAGGAGATGAAGTGGGTAAATGATCTGACAAACCCAGAACCAATTTACCAACATGGGTGAAATTATATTATTAGAAATGATAATAAGCATGTGTGCATGCACACGGATGAGCAACTGTGAAGCAGAAATTAAAGCAAAAGTTTCCTTTTAAATAGTAAATACAAACTGAGAATAGCATGCAATTAAGCAATCTCTGGACATCAGTATGAATCATTTTTATGAGAGTAGCAGAGGACTTTTCAAAAGCAAATGGTAAGTCTATTCTCTTCATGGAATTTATTTTTATATCTTTAATTCTTCAAAATGTATTATTTCTGAGTAATACACTTATGTGGTCTAAGAAGAAAAAAGTGTTATAATCAATTATGCATGGAGGTTTGCCCACAGGACAGTTCCTGTCCCCATGGCTTCCTCTAGATAATCCACTTGCTTAAATTCTTCTATATACTTTTAATATATAAAAGCAAATATGAATATCTATTCTTAAGATCCCCTTTATACACAAAGATAGCATACAAGATACATTTAATTAATATTTTGCTTTTTTCTCCTAACAATATATACTGGATGCTTAGAGATCTTTTCATATCGACACATAGAGTGGTTTTTCCTTTTATACAGCTACATAGTATTCAATTACATTGTGTGATAGGCTGTAGTTTAATCTATCACTTCCCTATTTATGGGCATCTGGGTTGTTTCCAATTCTGCAAACAAATAACCTTGTACAAATGTCATTTTGTATGTGAGCAAGTGTTGCCATAAGATACATGACTAAAAATTAAGTTGCTGTGATAAACGGTATTTATATTTGTAATTGATAAATATTGCCAAATTATACTCCACAACAGTGTATCAATATAATAAACTCCATGGATAAACCTTGATTTTCTGTTTATAAATGTTGATTAATTCTTAAGAGATGGCATGCTGGCAAGTGCAAGGGATTTCAAATCAGGGAATCGTGCTGGGTTACTGTGGCACTCTGGGACTTATTAACCTAATCCATAATGAGAGGGAGTAGGATGTAATCATTTATAAGATTTCTTCCTCCAAAAGCTTTTTAATATAATGAGCTTTTGTATTTCCTATAATGATCAACATTGTGTACTTCATGTTTAACATTACCCCAATTCTGTGATCTTTTCCAATATTCAAAATTAAGGTAAAAGGTTTCAGTAGCTGTTTCACCCAGAACGAGTTTCCTAAGAATGATAATTACTGTTAATAATTTTGCTGAAATGAAATGAAACTTATATGCTACCTGGAGTATAATTTGGCTGCTGTGTGATTTGAACAGCTCTCAAGCATACGTTTCACTGCAGCTGTGGTGTGTGCTAGCAGTTATGGCATGGTTAGCAGCTGGACGAAGCTTCATCAGGTAAATAGCTACGTGACAGTGATGTGATCCATGTCAGGTGCTCCCAGCACAGTGTTTCCACAGGCAGGCACTGTTGGTCAGCCATGAAGAGCCTGTCTGTTGCACATGCACTGTGGTGGACTCTTCAACAAGGATGCCAAAAGGCATCTAGTTGACAAATGCAGGAGGAGGCTTGATCATATTAGGAGTAGGCTGCATCTTGCTGTGTGTTCTGGTTTGAAGTCTGGATGGGTATGCATTATGGTTTGGGAGAGAAGGCAGCAAAAAGGCTAGTATTTCTTGGTACTCTATATTTTCTATTTTTCCATCTTATTGCAAAACTTCCACCACCTAACGTTTTCAACAGGTTGATATCTGAATAAAAATATATTTATTGTGGGCTATCCCATTATGTGTATAAATATCCTAGTCTTTTTTTTTTTTTTCCTGCCCTGTAAGCTTTAGCAATAAAGAAGAAAAGTCTTTTGTGGCAAATAGAAAAAGGGAAGGGATGCAGAGAAAATACTATTTGTTGAATGCTTACTTTCTGCCAAACTGAGCTGGTTGCTTTACATGTAAGCAAAAATGGAAGCTAGGTTTTTGTTTCCCCCTGGAATTAGCAAACTCTTTTTGCCGCCAAAATTCTTTAAGTAGCCTTTCAGAATCAGGAAATGAAGACCAAAATTGAACACTACACTAAGTATATACATTATCATATGACAGGAAAAGAACATTATTGGGAAGCTGATCGTGTTTTAGATGTTGTATAGAACACTGTGAATGCAACACAATTAATTGTTTCTGTGCAGATAAATCTTGCTAGAACACTGAAGTTATCAAATCTCCATCTCTTCAAAGCCCCGTACCTATATTGCTCCTTATCAGGGGGAAAAAAAAAACACAGATAATAGTTCCCCAGGACTAAATATCTTGTCTTATTTTTCCTTTTCATCTCACAGATAAAAAATGCAATTTGAAAAGATAATTCTTCCCAACTGTCAGACCCCATTAGAATTTCTACAGCTTGATGTTCTTTAAGGTAAACATGCCATATGCATTTACTGCAACAAACTCATCATATTTACATTTTGATTGTCGAATACTGTACAAATTGCACGTAATTACCTTCTCTACCGCTACAATCTTGCTATTTGAAACTTTTGAAAATCTTCCTCATCTGGAATTTAGTAACAGATTAATCTTCCCATCAAATAAGGGGACAGGAAATTATCTTCTGCAGTTGTATCCTGTGAGGACACTACTAATTAGAAGCCATTTCCTGCTCTCTGACCACTTTCTAGCAATACTCCCCGGAGGTCCAAGAGATGTCACATGATTTCATTTGAGCTGAAGTCTTTGGTGGTCAGTAGAACTTGTCTATGTGCTGTGTTTGGAGATGGTAGGAATCCAAATTATTTCCAGATTTGTGCTGTCTGTAGAGGAGGGTTTCTCAACCTTGGCATTATTGATATTTGGGGCCAGAAAATTCTTTGTTGTGGGAATGTCCTGTGCAGGGCAAGATGTCTAGCAGCCTCCCTGGCCTCTACCCACTAGATTCCAGTGATGTTTTGACAACCATAAATGTCTCCAGACATTGCTGAATATCCACTGGGAGACAAAAATTACTCCTGTTTGAGAACCACTGATGTAGGTGAGCTCACTGGCAATGTTAAAATGCAGTCATTTAGATGAATTTCTTCCCTGTCTCTACATAAATGTCAGAAGGAAGCTGATTCACACATTAGCTTCTTTCCCCAAATTTCTCTCCAGTTTGGTGGAATCAGAACAGAGGTTTGACCTCTTTGATCCATTGTTTTTCTTTGTGAATAGCAGTAGTTCTAGCTTTCATTTAGCAGTCTCCAGAGTCCAGGTCTAGTTTCTTTCCAACAAATGAGGTTGGTGACCTCAAGACAGTAAGTGTAATTCCCGGGAATGGCAGTGAAATTTATTTTGGTAATGGTAAGAATTATAAATAATGTATACCTTAGCTTCTGTCTTGGTCTTTTTGGTTGCTATGAAAAAATATCATAGATTGAAAACTTATAAACAACAGAAATTTGTTTATCATAGTTCTAGAGTCTGGGAAGTCCAAGATCAAGATACCCGCAGATTTGGTGTCCAGTAAGGACCCACCTTCTGCCTCACAGAATAGGGCCTTTTCACTGTGTCCTCACATAGTAGAAGAGGCAAGCCAGCTCTCTGAAGCCCTTTTATAAGGGCATTCATCTCATTTAGGAGGGCACTACCCTTCCTAATCACCTTCTCAAAGGTGTCACCTGCTAATACCATCACCTTGGGGATTAGCATTTCAACATATGAATTTTAGGGGTATACAACTACTTTCATAATCATGTCTGAATGGGTTCAAAGAAAAATAAAATCACTTATAGCTATCTCTTAAACATATTTTTGCTATTTTGAATGATGGATTATTTTGTAGTCGGGGGACAAAGGACACTTAGTCTCAATAATCTATTTGTAAGCCTCTTTAATCACACAGCCCACTATACATACACCTGACAGAAATTTTAACCCTAATGGTGCTTATTTATTTATGTATCTACCTCTCACTTGAAGGTATCAATTTCTTGATGGTATAAATGATGTCTATTTTAGGTTTGTCTTCATTATCTAGTACAACAGTTGGAACGTACAGGGTCTAAATCACTAGACCATATATTCCATGAGAAAGGAACTATATCTAGTGTTGACCACCATCATTTTCATAGGACCTAGCATGTACCTGGTATGTAATGGGCACTCAATGCGTGTTTATGGAATACATTATTGAGAGCCTGGAAAACTGCAATTAAATTCAGAGTGCACAGGTTAAATGGATTTTGACTTCATAGTTCAAATGAATCCAAGTTAACTCAGTGTTACTTGTTTCAGCTAGAGTTTGGGGGAAAAGTACTTTGCCTGCTTTTTTAATTTGCTTTATTTATAGGCAACCCAAAAGAAATATGTGGGAAGTCCAATTAAATGCTCACAAAAGCACATGACAGCTAATGAATAAGTGCAAATTGGTGTGACCACAATTTACTTCTCATGAACCAAGGGTCCTATATCTGTTCCAGCTGAAAGGAATGAACACTTTATTTCATTAGAATCTCTTCTCCTCTAAAATTATCTCCAGATGTATTAAAGACTTAAACACAAGACCGAACACCATAAAAACCCTAGAAGAAAACCTAGGCAAAACCATTCAGGACATAGGCATAGAAAAGGACTTCATGACTAAAACACCAAAAGCATTGGTAGCAAAAGCCAAAATAGACAAATGGGATCTAATTAAACTTCAGAGCTTCTGCACAGCAAAAGAAACAATCATTAGAGTGAACCGGCAACCAACAGAATGGGAAAAAATTTTTGCAATCTACCCATCTGACAAAGGGCTAATAACCAGAATCTACAAACAACTAAAACAGATTTACAAGAAAAAAACAAATAAACCCATCCAAAAGTGGGCAAAGGATATGAACAGGCACTTTTCAAAAGAAGGCATACATGAGGCCAAAAAAACATATAAAAAATGCTCATCATCACCGATTATTAGAGGAATGCAAATCAAAACCACATTGAGATACCATCTCACACCAGTTAAAATGGTTATCATTAAAATATCTGGAGACAACAGATGCTGGAGAGGATGTGGAGAAATAAGAACACTTTACACTGTTGGTGGGAGTGGAAACTAGTTCAAGCATTGTGGAAGACAGTGTGATGCCTCCTCAATGACCTAGAAATAGAAATTCCATTTGACCCATCAATCCCATTACTGGGTATATACCCAAAGGATTATAAATCATTCTGTTATAAAGACACATGCACAGGTATGTTCACAGCAACACTGATTACAGTAGCAAAGACCTGGAACCAACCAAATGCCCACTGATGATAGAGTGGACAAGGAAAATGTGGCACATATATACCATGGAATACTATGCAGCCATAAAAAATGAGTTTTTGTACTTTGTAGGGGCATGGATGAATCTGGAAACCATAATTCTCAGCAAACTGACACAATAACACAAAATCAAACACGACGTGTTCTCACTCATAGGTGAGTGTTGAACAATGATAACACACAGACACAGGGAGGGGAGCATCACACACTGGGGCCTTCTGGGGGTGCCAAGAGAGGGACAGCTGGGGCTTGCAGTCGAAGGTCAGTGGGGGATAACATGGGGAGAAATGCCAGATGTAGGTGACAGGAGGATGGAGGCAGCAAACCACATTGCCATGTGTGTACCTATGCAACAATCCTGCACGATTGGCCCATGTGTCCCAGAACCTAAAGTACAATTTAAAAAAAAAAAAAGAAAAAAAGAATCTCTTTTCCTCTATAATTGCTTTTAAAGGCAGTTTAGCATAGTGGTTAAGAGAGCAGTCACTATAGTCAGACTGATCAAGTTTATATCACACTATATATTGGATGTGTGACCTTTCAAAAATTGCTTAACCTTGCTGTACTTAATTTTCTTATGTAACAGATACATAATTAAAAAATGGTACCCACCTCATAAAGATAGTAATAGGATTACATGGATTAATAAGTAAAGTTGCTTAAAGCTATTAAAGGGTATGCCATGTTAGGTAGTATTTTATTTTTTAGATGGGGATCTCTGTATACTTATATCTATTTCTTTGTCTATATTCATTTCAGTTAAAAAATTAGATTTTTTTTGAGATGGAGTCTTGTTCTGTTGTCCAGGCTGGAGTTCAGTGGCACAATCCCAGCTCACTGCAACCTCTGCTTCCTGGCTTCAAGCAAGTCTCCTGCCTCAACTTCCCTAGTAGTTGGGATTACAGGCGCGTGCCACCACATTAACTTTTAGGTGGCTTTTGTGTGTGTGTGTGTGTGTGTGTGTGTGTGTGTGTGTGTGTGTGTGTTTCACCATGTTGGTGAGGCTGCTCTTGAACTCCTGACTTCAAGTGATCCACCCGTCTCAGTCTCCCAAAGTGCTGGGATTACAGGCTTGAGCCACTGCACCTGGCCTAGATTAATTCTCTCCAACTCTATACATATTTGAATAAATGATAAAAAGCAAAACTCCACTCTATTGAAAATCTTAGCAAAAGAATATCCAAATTGATAGTTTTTGAAGGCAGGAAAACCTTATGCCGTTGCCGAGATGTAGTTGGCCTTGTGGCTTTAGCAAAAATGAGATGCTAATGAAGAATGCAAAGGGAAGAGCTGTAGGGGAAACAAAGGTATAATGCAGCAGAAATTGAAGACTCGAGGCCTTCCATTTTGTAAATATTTGGATTCGTAGAAATTTGTTAATTGAGGCAATTGATTTTCACCTGAAAATAGTAGCAATATCTAATTCATTAAATCCTGAAATAACATCCTTTGGGCCAAATGGGGTCATTCCATTCTTAACCTCTTAGTGATATATTAACAGTTGGAAAGCATTTGGACGCATATCTTAAAAAGTGCCTTATTAACAGGAATACATGGTAGGAAAAAAAAATGCACAAACCCACACTTTTACTGAGAGGGAGGAAATGCCCCCATGGCCTGCAGCCCCTGTCCTCCTCTGCAGTAGTATTTTAAGGTCTGTGTTTAATATTGCCAAGCCTACTTGAGTGATAAATGTAACTGTATAAAAATTACTTATTACAAGCTGTCATGTTGCCTCACTCACATCGGCTGGGCTGGAGGCATTGTACATAAAACTTGAATCTCTACCTTGACAGCGTCAGCCGCACTGACTTTAAAGTAAAATGCTTTCAGTCATGAATACAAAACATAATTTACCTTTTCATAATACTTCAGTTTGAAACACGTTGGAAAGCTCGTGTTACTGTCAGACTTGTACCTGAGCCGAGTAGGGAACCCGTGAATTCCAAGCTGTCACCTGAAACCTACTGCTGCTTCCCTGCAGTCCTTTGAAGCAAACTTAAGCTGTTAAATTGTGGGGCCTCTAATTTTTAAAGTCGTATTTATGCGTAATTCCTTTTTGCAACTTTGCGGTGACAACATACTGTCAACGTGGATTAGTTCATTTTCTAAATTGGTATTTGTATTGGAATTCCTGATTGAATGAATTTTTTCTCCTCTTGAAGCTCTTAGGTTCCTTCTAGCAACTATTCGTTCAGGAGGTCAGGGAGCTTTCACCGATAGATGTATATTTTCAAAAAATAAATCCCTTAGCCATTTGCAAACACAGTCAAGTCTGCCGTGAGCTCTCTCAAACCAACAAAACCTTTCAATCCAGTGGCCCAGTCAGCGAGTGAGTTACCACCAGTCGGGGACCTGTGGGTTAGTTTCGAACCTCTGCTTCAACGAGCCTCTGACTACAACCTGCGGATGTCAGCCAGATGGAAATTGAATGTGAAGGTTCCAAGGAGCCTCTCCGCAGCACAGCTGATTCATTGTGACTGTTTTTATGGCTGGTCATGATGCATACAGTATGTGAGGATCTGTCTGCGGGGGTGTCTGCCCACCAGCCTCCATGCCAGGTTGGCAGATCTGGCCCCCACCCGAATGCAATGGGGACAGAGCTGCAGATGCCTCCCGTTAGCCCAATTCCTTTTGACAATGTTCACATTCAGTTAGGGCCCAAAGTGCTTGTACTTGTCAGTTGGGATAAATGATGAAGAAAATAGTTCCCCTGCGGAAAGTGAAATAGAATGGCCAAAGGAGAGACTTCCCTGCACTGATCCTCCCGCTGTACTCCTAAGAACCCATCCCTATAAAACAGCTCCTGCATTTTCTGCTTTTCCTTCACTTTACCAGATACGACTGTTGGAGAAAAGACAGCTGACCTGCAGGGGCATTCAATATTGTGAGATGTTCTCTTTTTGAAATTTTAGGGCAAGTGAAATTGATTCTGAAGAACTAGTGGGGCAGGGAAAGTATTGCTGCGTCCACAAAGACAACTCCCTCAGAAATGTTAGATTTTGATTTCACAGTTTACCTTCCCCTAAGGAATTTAAAGCATTATACAAACACTACTTTTCATGTTTATAAAGGCTCCATTGGTAAATGTAATATTTTTATCAGCAGTTTGAAGATTTCCCAAAATGTAGCTCCGGGTTCTCTTGTCCAACTCTTTTTCTCAGACATATGATCCCCCCTTCCCCCAGAGGTACTTGTGTTGGGCAGATGTACTCTATTCCTTACTTCATAGCTTTCCAGTGCGACCATTACACCCCAGATTGCCAATTACTCACCTCCTCTTCTTGTTCATTGCTGCCTTCTCTGATTGATGGAAACACATTTTCCTTTATCATACCAAGTTATGTAAGGCCTATAGTGTAAATCCTATGTTAAAAAGGTAATGTCTCTTCTCTCTGGGGTTTGCCTCTTGTTCTGCATTCTCTCTCAGCTGTAAGACCTTTGCGATGGACATCTAAAACAAAATGTTATGTGATGTCATGCCACATCGTATCTCATCATATCCCTATTTCAACACATATTTATTGATTGATAGAAATTTTGCCAGTGGACTTTTTCTCCTGCTGTATTATTTATTCTCTGTACATTAATATAGATTCTCCTGGGAAGTATGTTCTTCTAAACATACAGGACTTTCAGATAGTGCCCATTTGAACTTAGAAGCATATGAACTGGTGCTGGGTCTAGACAACGTGTTTTTATGTGGGATTTTGATGGGTCCTAAATGGATATGAGTGTGTGCTAAAATAATGTTTGAGAATTTTCAGATACTATTTATAAAGTGTCTAAAGGTTAAATGGACCCTTACTGGGTTCTGCGATAAAACTCTCGTATGAGATGACTTAGATCAGTGGTCATCAGATATGCATTTCTTATGTCCTACTACACGCATGTGGAAATGTATTCATTTGTGCGTTTGTAAGTGTTCTATTAATTTCTTCTAAATTTACAATGACATTGTGGTAATACTGTAGCATATTATTTTGGAGATCACTTCTGATTATCATTGTTCATACACATGCCTCTGAATCAGGTAAGCTGATTATATCAAGTACAAATTAAGTTTTTTCATACATTTAAATCATTGGAATGTGTATAGATATGCAAATTATCATAGCATAAAGCTCTATGTCAATAGTCAGCTGATGTAAAGGGAGCATCTGTTTATTAAACAAAAATTAATTTGGAGTATACTTGTGGAACAAGAGGCAGACCCCAGAGAGAAGAGACTTCATCTTTTTAACTTAGGATTTACACTATGTGCCTCACATAACTTGGTATGACAAAGGAAAATGTGTTTCCATTAGTCAGAGAAGGCAGCAATGAAGAAGAAAGAGGAGGTGAATAATTGGCCAGCTGGGTTTAATGATGGCACTGGAAAGCTTTGAAAGTTATGGATTTAATATATGTCTTCCTTCCTAGTTTCCAAAGAGAATAAATAATGGTCGATGGTGGTAAGATAAGCATATATTATTTACTCCCAAGATGAACAATATGTTAATAAGTTCTGTAGAAGCTCAATGAAATGAGAGATGAGTGGGTCTGTGAAAAGGTAAAATGTGAATACAAGTTGCAAAAAGTAGAGAGGAAAGGAGAAGAGGGGCAGAGATGTAATATTTGCTGTTGGGGGACCAGTTTGATTGGACAGAAAAGTTGGGCTGGGTAAAATGGGAGATAAGTGGTTTTTGAAGATGTTTGACCAGAGAAAATACTCTGAGGAAGCTGGATTTGTCCTGGAAACCATGATAAACCAAAGAGCCACTTGTCCTGATAAAAGCCTCTGTTTTTTGTTGTTTGTTTGTTTGTTTGGGATGTGTGTGTGTGTTTGTGTGTGTGTGTGTGTGTGTAGGGGAAGAGAATTAAAATTTGTTGATTACCAATATATGTTAAATATGATTCTAAGTTGATATAGCTTGGATGTTTGTCCCCCTCAAAATCTCATGTTGAAATATAATCCCCAATGTTGGAGATGGGGCCTAGTGAGAGGTGTTTGAGTACTGGGTACAGATCTCTCATGAATTCCTGGGTGTCCTCTGTGAGTAATGAGTGAGTTCTGGCTCTATTAATTCACACAAGAACTAGTTGTTTATTCGTTTTTTATTTAAAAAAATATTTTAACTTTTATTTTAGGGTCAGGGCACATGTGCATGTTTGCTATAGCAGTGAACTTGTGACTCAGGGGGTTGGTGTATAAATTCTTTCATCACCCAATTACCAAGCATAGTATATGAGTTTTCTTTTTCTGAACCTCTCTTCTTCTACCCTCCTCCCTCAAGTAGGCCCCAGTGTCTATTGTTCCCCTCTTTCTGTTCATGTGTTCTCATTATTTAGAGAGCTGGTTGTTTAAAAGAGCCTGGCACATCCTCTCTTCTCTACTGCTCCCTCTCTCCTCATGCAACATACCTGCTCCCCTGTCACCATCCCCCCAGATTGTAATCTTCCTGGGGCCCTCACCAGAAGCAGATGGCAGCTCTATACCTCTCATACAGTCTGTAGAACTGTGAGCCAAAATAAACGTTTTTTTCTTTAAAATTACCCTGTCTCAAGACTTTTTTTTTTATAACAATGCAAAATGGACTAATACATAAGTGTTTTATATAGATTATCTCATTAATTCTCATAACAATGCATATGAAGGACTTAACAATCGTTCCGGTTTTGATGTAAATGTTGAGGCTGTAGGACTCATATTCCTTCTCTAAAACCATTCAGCAAGTAAGCTCTAGAACCAGAAGCTGAATCATGGACTAGTTGGGACCAGTGTCCAAGGTCTTTGGGGAAACCTTATGGAAAGAATGTGTGACTCATTGTTTAAATATTATGGCTCACTAATTTGTACAACATTTCAGTTAGAACATACAGGCAGATATTTCATTTAACTAATAACTTAGTATGAGCCACATATCATCTGTTTGCCAGTATTAACATAGCTGTGGCTCATTAAGGTCAAAGAAAAGAAGGATGGCTCTTTAAATGGTTCCAAATAGTTTTCAATTTGGACTCTCACCTCTTGACATTAAATGCTTTTAAATTTTTTCTTTTAGTACTTTATTATCCCTCTAGTTATTAGGAAACATTCAGGACGGACAGACTGATATTCAAATATTGTTATACAAATGACTTTCTTTCTATCGTAGTTGGGCACCATGGCAGCTTGGAGAATATGCCTGACAGACCTCCTAGAAGAAGGCAGTGATTGACTAATGCCTCTTCAAGCTGAATTTTAAATTTCACTGCCATGTTTACTGTGAGGTCTCACCTTGCACAGGCTACTTCCTGCCAAAGACTGAGCGCTGCATGACGTTAAGGTTTCAGGAAGACACTGGGATTTCTTTGCCAAATAACTCTGCCTGAATCACTTGCCTACAGGTCCTGGGTCCAGGTTGCTTCCAACCAGCCGTCTCTGGTGCTCTTCCTCTCAAGTTCTGATGGCTTCCCAGACCTTTTCCAACTCTTTCCCCGTTTCCTTTTGCACGTGTATTTTCTTTAATAAAATTCTTGCATGTTTAATCAACTACTCATTTTCTCAAACATCTAAAATGGGGGGAATACAAATAAAATTAACAAATTAAAAAATTGATAAGTTGATTAGAATAAAGTTCTCATAAGAATATAGAAGATATTTAAGAGTAAAGTTTTTCCTTGGTTTGTACATGGATCATGTATTTTTGAAAAATAATATAGCACTGAAAAATTCAAAAGTTTACAATCTCATAAACACTTATTTTCATTTTTGCATATAACTTATTAACCCTTGACTCCATATATGTGTATTTTATGTAATCATAACTAATGCATGCTTTCCACTTTATTGTTTGTTTTTTACTTAATAGATTTTCCACATGTCCATATAGTTTGAATATCTTTTTAATAACTTTTTGATATCACAATAGCTCAAAATTCATCATATTACTTTCCTATCATGAACCTTTACATTATTTCCATTTTCTTTGTGCTATTATAAATATTATGCTATTCTCATTCTTAAAACATTTTGGTTATGTTGAAACTTTTCCAGAGTGTAGATTCCTGAGAAAAAGTTTACAGAACGAAGGGACATGATACTCTTGATGTCACTTGCTATATTTTGCTGTTTTCTTTTCCAAAACTGTGGCACAATGCCACCAACAGAAAATGAGAATAACAAATTCAGCTTAACCTCACCAGCACTGAATGTTTGGCATTATGTGAGATTTTCTTACCTGTTACATTTTTTAAAATACTGTAAAGTTTCTTTAGCTTGTAGTTATTAAAAAGATGGATGTTTTTAATTGATGTATATTCTAAAGTAAAAAGAAAAACATACATCTAATTAAATCAAAAGCACTTACGAACCTTGCTCTGTTGCCTAAGCTGGAGTGCAGTGGCACAATCTTGGCTCATTGCAACCTCCACCTCCAGGGTTCTAGTGTTTCTCCTGCCTCAGCCTTCCGAGTAGCTGGGACTATAGTCATGAGCCACCATGACTGGCTAATTTTTCTATTTTTCCATAGAGATGGGGTTTCACCATGTTGGCTAGGCTAGTCTCAAACTCTTGACCTCCAGCGAATGTGGGTCCACATTCAAGCTCACTCACACAGCTGTTGGTAGGACTCCAAAGATCCACTTCGAAGCTCTCTTACTTGGTGCTAACAGGACTCATGTCCTTGTTGTTTGTTGGCTGGAGACATCAGTTCCATGCCACATTGGCCTCTCCACGAGGCTGCTCACAACATACACAGATTCCTTCTCCCAGAACAAGGTCTCTTATAGAAAAAGAATGACCATTATAACATCATCTCAGAGGTGACATCTCACTGCTTCTGATGTATTCTATTTGTTGAAAGTAAATAATTAAATCCAGCTTGCATTCAATGGGATGGGGACTCCACAAGGACATGAATACTAATGAAGCAGGAATTATTGTAGACCATTTTCCAGGCTGTCTACTACCATGAGAAAACTGAAACACACACAGAGAAGGAACTTTTAGCTGGATTACACAAAAGGTGGGTCTGACTCTAGAGTCTCAGTTTTTGGTGGCTACATTATACTGTTATCATAAATACATTGTATGCTAAGAAGTCAGATAGCCTATTTGTTAAAGAAATACAAAAATACTATTTGTAGCTCCCTTCGAAGGCTTACGAAGTTAAGCATATAAGTTCATTTTTTTATTTGTTTTATATAAGGTTATTGCAGAGACATACAGAAAATTTTTTGTTATTGTTGATCTTGTTGTTTATTTTAGGTAACATTTGAGTTGGGTTTCAAGTGTTAAACTTCCAGAAAACTGTGATGCTTTATAACTGTAATTATAAAACAAAGAATAAAAAACAGAACTAACATTCCTGTTTATTCACTTTAGGGTTCTGAGTACAATAAGAGAAAGGATATGGCTCCACAAAAATACACTAGAAGGGACAAAGAAAGATCTAAGAAAATCTCAATATGAAATCCAAACAAACATTAAAGCCAGAGTTGAGTTAAATGTATGAGAGGGAGGAGGAAAATTGTGCAAATTAATCTATGTTAATGCTTACCTTTAACTTTCCAATTAAGTTCATATATTGTGATAGCAAACGGCACATGTTTGATGAAATTAAATGTGTTTAATTCCTTTAGAAAGCTTTGCTTACTATTCAGCAATCAGATTATGTTCAGTTGAAAGGTCTGGTCAGCTTACATGATGAGAAGCTCATCTGATACAACCTATTTAGGAGGACTGAACAGTAGTTAATGAACAAATACAGTATCACTGTGTCTCTGGAGTTTTGCTGTACTAGACAAATGATGCTTTTTCAAGAGAAAATTGAGACTGTAATTTCTCCAATGTATAACAGATCTTTGCATCTATTTAGCAATTAAGGAGCCTGAAGTGATTTTAAAATATGTTCAAGTTTTCAAGATAGCATTTAGACTCATTTCTTTTGTCACTGTCACCTCTGCTGTATGGGACACCCACACTATGAGGGACTCAGTGGAAAAAGAAAATTCTGTGGAATAAGTTTGTGAATAAATGAACTTGTGAAAAGAAGAGCAATCTGTTAAACATAGACCTGAGCCAACAGATATAAGAGAATGAATTTGAGCTACTGTGGTTATGATCACACAATATATCTCAAATGAGCCTACCAGGGAAGTGGGCATGAGGTGGGAAACCTTTATCTAAGCTCTTCTGCAAGGAGGTGAGCTTGCCTCTCCATGTCCCTTACCTTGTCTGCTCTTATCTTATTGTTCTTGCGGTGAGATTTATATCAGGCAAACCATATCCTGATCACAAGAAAGGAAGAAAAGCAATTCCATCACCCTCCCTCTGTATTTCTTCTTTGATGCCAACAGTCAGGTTTGGGTATGCTATGTTTTGCCTTCTTTTCCCTAATGGCAGCCTTGAAATGGTTAAAATTGCATGTAGCTTTCTCCTTAGTTTCAGGGAGAGATACTCATATATGACTGAGAGACATAAGCACATAAATAATGAAATATTGTAAGATGTGATCAATGCTATGCAGACATATAAAATGCTACAGGAGTGCACAGAAAGTAATAACTCCAATGGAACAATGTGCTGGACATTCACACTTTGCCCCTTTCAGATTCACTCTTCATCCTCACCTTCCCTACCCCTCCATCTTGCTTTGTGCATTTGGAAGCTGAAGACAGCTTCTCTGGTCAGTGAATTCCCACAAATCTTCCACTTGACTTTATAAGGTTGGTAATTAGCAGTGCCAAGACTTTTGTTATCCAGAATAAATAAAACTAGATAAACATTATCTTAGATATTTGAATTATTTCTGTGTCATGTTAAATATGTTATGTCTCTGGGTCTCAGGTTTTTTAACATGCAGAATGAAGAAGTTCAAGCAGATAAGTCCTAAAAAGCCCTTTTAAGGGTAAAATCTGTAGATTCTAGGGTGTAATGGGAACCATAGCTTCAACTAGGTTTCTGCAATGGTACTTATTAATTTGAATATAGAGATTCACTTTGCCTGAAGCCTCACAAAACATTTAGCTCTATAAGTGTACCTGTTCATACTCCATGTTTGATGGGTGTGGGGACATGGGGTAATTTTTCTGCCTAGTCTCCTCTGTAAACCCTCTTCAGCTGATGAAGTGGGAAGCCTAGCCCCTCCCCTAAGGAGGAATACCTTCCCAGGTGTGATTCATTTCTATTTTTATCTTCCTTCTCCCAGAGCCAGTCGCCCTTCACGCCAGGAAGAGAAGGTACCTGGGGTTCCTAACTGTCTCTTAAAAACAGTAGTTCCTGCCTAGCAGGGCGTGGGTGCCTGTAAGCTCTGTTGGGAAGTAGTGTAGTGTTGGTGTGTTGTGGCTTCTCTTTAGTGCTAATTGGCCATGATAGTAGTAATTGTAGATGACATGAAGCCTGAAGAGTGCTGAGAAAGGTGTACTCTCTATATCAAAACAGATAGTTGTATATTTCTCCTTTCTGTTTCACAGCTTTGTGAACATCAGGTCTGGCAGATTTGAGCTGAGGCCTGCAAGTTTATTTGACATTTTCCCCCACCACGAGTGACCCCTGCCAGGCTGATCTGTTCTTTCACTTGTTCCTCTGGCACCTGCCCATGTGGAGGGGATTCTTCAATAGGGCACATCTGTTGTCGCCTCACAGATTCTTCTCTGTTGCTTCTGCTTGAATTTGGCCAATGTGAGGCGCCATTCCTTGCTAGCTACCCTTAACTCTGCCTTCATCTTAGTGAAAAGTCCGTTTATTACATTCCTCTTAATTACCCCTGCTGAGTGTGTCATCTCCTCTCTGCTGAATCCCTGACTCTAAAATGACTGGATAAATGAAAAGAATAAGTCATACCAGGACCATAGCTTGCTTTTATAGATAGTGCTATCTCTTAACTGAAAAGCCACCTTTGGAGTACAGAAATTATATAAATAAGTAAAAATTAGGCCTTTTGATGATTTAAAAAGTCTTATTATTGTATCATTACAAAAATTTATTGTTAAGTTTTAGCCAACTCTGATATCAGCAGCTATGAGAAAAGCATTTTAAAACATGAATTCAGGTCTTGTACATTAGGTAAGACAGCAGTTAATTTTTATGAACATGATATTGCTTCAAGCGTTCTTTTAAGTGTGATGTCTTTAAATATATCCTATAAGAGAATGTACTCAAATACATACATTTTGAAAATCCATTTTATCTGCAAATCTTGCCAAATATGTGTTACTTCTATAATTTTTTTTTTCTTCTCAAAAAGGTATTTGGCTCCATCTCAAAATTTAAAAATCATTCAAGGAAAATAGTAAGTGATTACAATAATTCTTTAAGCTTTCAATTAATATATGATTCAATTTGACAAAATGTGCTAGAAAAATTTATTTTTCTAGATTTGCTTGTTGAGGAAACGTTAATGTTTACAGATCGTAAAAGACAGTTTAAAAGAAATTAAGAAAATAAGAACGCTTTTGAAGATATTGTTTATACCCTTATGTGTAGAAAGGTTTTCTAGCCCGTATTATATTTAAAAGCAATTCTTTTCCCATGGAGACATATAAAATAAATGCTAAAATTCTGTAAATGACTTATAAGAAAAGACAATAGATCATCAGTATACCAGGGGTAGTTTTTGGCTCATATCTGTCACTAAACATGTTAGGTCTGTTTCTTCATTTACCATAGAAGATGTTGGGCTGGATTTCTTTTCCAAGCCATTTCTCAACATTAAAATACAGTATGTTTTGTCCAGCAGAGACAAATAAGTTTTTCAAAGGCAGAATGATTGCAATTAACAAAAATCCTGAGAACTGGTCTAGATGAAGAAATTGAAAGGTAGCGATGTATGACTAAGTCCAACCCAATCAGATGTCCCTTTGGTTCTCTTGGGTGACTATAACACTTCTGCACTGTTGCTTTATGTCATGGGGTCCAGGTTATCCTGAGGTTCCAGTGATATATTTTCTGTTAGGATGGTGTCTGGGGATAATTCTGATGTTATTTTAAGCTAGAGAGAGGTCCAGAAATAAACCAGCAAGTGATAGATCTAATGAAGTCAATTGCACAGCTTTATGTGATACCAGGCAAAGGTGAGTTTGTAAAACACTAGGTGTGCATTGCTGTCTCCATCTTTCATTTCCATATAAATTCAGTAACAGTCTCGAAGTACCAGCAGAAGTACAGTATGCTGAACGAAATTCTTTCAAATAGATCATTTCTTGAATAATTTCTTGAAGCAGCAGCAGCTATTTAAAGCAGCATGTATGTCATTTTCCATGAGAAGATTGAACCGAAGAAATTTGCTTTTCCATTGGTGTTATCTTCCTGAATTCTAGATATCTTTATAGATGTACTGTAGCTAGAGCTCAAATATTTGTACTCCAAATGAGCATTTAAGAGATTCAATCCTTGTTTTCCCAAACCAGGATTTCAACAAAAACAGTTTGGACTAGATAGCACAATTTTGTGGTTTATAGCACCGGAGACCAAATATAAAAGTTGAAGGAATATGTTTTGCAGGATAATTATATCTCTTTCCATGTATTACCATTTTAAAAATCTATTGCTTCAGTATATTTTCTCAGTCATCATAGTGGCAAATTGCCTACATGAATAACTGTCCAAATGAAATTAATGATCACTAGCAAAGGGAACACAAATAGTCAGCTTGGATTATTTGCATGTCCGTCTCTGATTGGTGCCATGTAGTAAGAACAACAATTTAAAAAAACACACACACACAACACCTGGTTCCCATTTTAAAAAGAGAAATTAAACTTTAGATTTTCAATGCTGACCTTCTGAGACAGAAAGGTGAATATTGTTTTTGAGTGGTGCAGCTAATTTTCAGACAAATGCAATGTATATTAATAAGGGCGAATTGTATTTTAAATTTAACTTAGGTCGGACCTGGGAATTTTGAAGAGCTATTTGTCACATTCTGATATGACAGATTTAGAAATCAGAATGTCCTGTGGCCTACATATAGGCCCAAGGATACAGGGATCCCAGTTAGCCTCACCTCTACTCATAGCAGTCAACAATCGTTTAAGACACATGTGGAGATGCTTTAAGTTTTTCAGGAATTGGCAATGCCTGTCTCAGTTGACCTAAAACTACCCGAGAGGATTTGTAAAATAAAGACCAATTAACCCTCAAAAATAACATACTAAGAATGTGGTTAAAATAGAGGCACCATTTCTTCTTATTGAAAGGATTCATCATTTTTAAGAACAGCATATTCCTTTGAATTAGAGCTATGTATTTTGGATTGCGAGTGGGAAACTTGAAACTAAACTATCAGCTATTTTACTTTAAAACTCACTTAATGTAGCACCTGCCTAAGTGTCAGGTGTGTCCTCAATGACTGGCTTTGTGAGAAGGTGTTTTTGTCCAACTTTCTGTTGTAACATGTCAACTCCCTGGGGGCAGACACATCAACTCCAATTTCCCTCACTACTAGATAAGTAGACAGCAAATGCTATAAAGTTTGGCTGACTGACACATGTTGGCCATTAAGAAAATTAAAACAAAAATATGTAGTTATTGTTTAAAGAGTACAGAGTTTACGTCTTGCAAGATAAAAAAGTTGTAGAGATGAATGGTAAGATGGTTACACAACAGTGTGGATGTACTTAATGCCACTGAACCATACATTTAAAAATAACTAAAATGTTAAATTTTATGTTATGTATATTTTAATGCAAAAATGATGGAGTCTTCAAAGGGGAGAGAAAATGGTAAAAGTGAAATTCCAACTTATTTTTATCTATCAATTCACAAGTGCAGGTTGTTTCCTCTTTTCCTGCTTTTCCCTTGCTCACATCAAAGTGACTGATCACTAACCAGTGAGGCCATTAAGAGCTGTCATATGTATAGCTTGGAAATGTTTCCTCTTGTCTTATTGATTGTATTAGATATTTCTTATTGTTTTTTATCTGCTTTGATACAAAGAGAGAGAAAACACAAAAGGACTAGAGGTTGAATAATTGTAGTATTACCCTACCTAAGCCAGGGCATACACTACTGAGAGGAATGTGATAAGTGCTGATCTAATGTCTACCGGTACTGAGCCAGTTTTATCATTGCAAAATCACTTTGAGTTTACTTCTAGCTTGTAGAATCCTTTTTCATATGGGGAGAAAGATGCCAAGAAGTTCTGGATTTATAAGAGAACTGTGGCCACAGGATGGGGGCAAAACAAATGAGATATAGAAATGAATATTCTTTAGGTCCAGAAGAGGAAGGAAAAGAAAAAAACTTTTTAATTTCTCCAGTGATTAATTTTTTTGATGTGATTAATTTGTCATACTTTCACTGTTCTGCAAAAGCTACTTTACACATGTTACTATCTTCCTGTGTGTGATTTAAGGCAATGAGTCTATATACCTAATTTACATAAGTAAATGTAATTGATGTAACTATGCACAAAATGATAGATTAATATTCACACACATTTTTCAAATTTCTTTAGAATTCTTTTCTTTTTCTTTTTTTGAGATAAGCTCTTACTCTGTCACCCAGGTGCAGTGGCTCTATCTTCACTCACTGCAACCTCAACCTCCCAGGCTTAAGTGATCCTCCCACTTCAGCCTCCCAAGTAACTGGAACTACAGGTAAGCACAACCACACCTGGCTAATTTCTGTTTTTTTTTTTTTTTTTTTTTTTTTTTGCGGGGATAGAGACAGATTTTTGCCACATTGCCCAGGCTAGTCTTGAATTCCCGGGCTCAAGTGATCCACCTACATTGGCCTTCCAAACTGTTGGGATTAAAGGCATGAACCACTGTTCCTGGCCAAGTATTTTCAGAACATAAACTTTTGTCATGTTAAAATGTAAAAGATAATTTTATGTATTTTTAAAACTATTGGAATGAAATAATAAAGCAATAATAACAAGTCAAAGATGCTGGCTTATAGTAAACCAAACTAAGCTGGTTTTTAATATATAAAATTCACTTATTGTAATAATTATGTTTGTTTCTTTAGTGAATAATGCAACTAAATGAATAGGCTTCAACAATAATTCTTCAAATACTTGAACTAAACTTGATAGAACTTGGTGTTCAAGTTGGTGGAATATTTGAAGTATTCTGGTATAAACCAGCTAGTAAATAAAAATTTACATAAGCTTTTGAGAATACATATTTCTTATTGAACTCTTTCTTTTTAAATTGATTTCTTATATGGCATACAAGAAAATATCTGTTAGAACAGAAAGACTAAAATAAATGGCTAGAGGCTGGACATGCTGCTTTGAATGCAGTTTTTGATCTGAGTGTGTCCTGCGGCAGGTGACAGGTACTGTCCCAAAATCCTCACTTCTTTGACAGTCCCCTTTAGTCATGAGTTTAGTGCAGAAATAGGGCATATATAGTATTTGCTAGATGGAAGGACAAGCACACTGAGCTCACCTCATAATCACATGCTCATCACTGCTCTTGGATAATACAGTTAGGTTCCCCACCCTCATCTTGTTGCTTAAAAAAAATTATAACAGGCTTACTGCCAAAAAGCTGTGAATCTCATTTATAACAATATCAGAATCACAGATTTGTATCACAGTTAAGTGGCAGTTGGCCTCAAAGTAGAAGTGGAATGTAGGCCCACCCAGTCACAGAAAACCAGAGAACTACAATCGAGATTCTGCCTAATTCATTGTATTTATGGGCAACAGGAAAGAGAAAACTGGAGTTATGATTGTGGATGTAGATTTGCATCCCTTGGCAAGAGAACATTGGAACTGACATCTTACAAAACGGAGTTGGTTGTAGAAAGGACAACTCCCTAAAAACACCTAGATTAAAGGAAGATACTATAGACTCTTCCTAATTTGCCAAGTAATTATTTGCAGCACCCTTTATATCAATCATGTAATGACTAAGAAGTAGTGCCCAAGGTACCGTTTTCTGAAAGATGTTGATACAGGAAATTTTATCATAAGGTACATATAAGGACAGATTATTTTCATTTTAAGACAAAATAAATAGCTAACATTTAGAGGGCTCAAACTGTTTTGGACACACTGTTCTCTGTATTATTTTATTTAATCTTCACATCTCTACAAGATGCTGCTGTTATCATGAAACTCTATTACAGCAAAAGAGAAAAGTGTCACTGTACTAATTACTCCAACCCTGCTTGACAAAGGAGTCTTCCTATAACCACAGCACCATAAGATATGTCTCCAGAGAAGCTTCAATCCTCAAATTATGCTTAGGTTAGAATGCCATTTTGAAGCTAAAATATAAAGTTGACTCATTATGTGACTCCTGTACTGAAGACCCTGCAGCAAGGAATGGACACCCCAGTTCATGCCCCATCACATGGGGGTGGTTATGAGAAACATGAGGGAGACCCAGAAGAACTAGATTCAGGTATCACCTCTTCCTGGTGTGCAGGGTCTGGAGATTGGCATTAGAATTTATTGTCCTATCATTATATTAAATTTCTTTAGGAAGTTTGTATTCTTCTTATTAAAGAATATGGGGTCAGTGAATTCCCACAAATCTCCCACTTGACATTATAAGGTTGGTAATTAGCAGTGCCAAGACTTTTGTTGTCCAGAATAAATAAAACTAGATAAACATTATCTTAGATATTTGAATTATTTCTGTGTCATGTTAAATATGTTATGTCTCTGGGTCTCAGGTTTTTTAACATGCAGAATGAAGAAGTTCAAGCAGATAAGTCCTAAAAAGCCCTTTTAAGTGTAAAATCTGTAGATTCTAGGGTGTAATGGGAACCATAGCTTCAACTAGGTTTCTGAAACGGTACTTCTTAATTTGGATATAGAGATGCACTTTGCCTGAAGCCTCACAAAACATTTAGCTCTATAAGTGTACCTGTTCATACTCCATGTTTGATGGGTGTGGGGACATGGGGTAATTTTTCTGCCTAGTCTCCTCTGTAAACCCTCTTCAGCTGATGAAGTGGGAAGCCTAGCCCCTCCCCTAAGGAGGAATACCTTCCCAGGTGTGATTCATTTGTTTTTATCTTCCTTCTCCCAGAGCCAGTCGCCCTTCACGCCAGGAAGAGAAGGTACCTGGGGTTCCTAACTGTCTCTTAAAAACAGTAGTTCCTGCCTAGCAGGGCGTGGGTGCCTGTAAGCTCTGTTGGGAAGTGTAGTGCTGGTGTGTTGTGGCTTCTCTTTAGTGCTAATTGGCCATGATAGTAGTAATTGTAGATGACATGAAGCCTGAAGAGTGCTGAGAAAGGTGTACTCTCTATATCAAAACAGATAGTTGAATATTTCTCCTTTCTGTTTCACAGCTTTGTGAACACCAGGTCTGGCAGATTTGAGCTGAGGCCTGCAAGTTTATTTGACATTTTCCCCCACCACGAGTGGCCCCTGCCAGGCTGATCTGTTCTTTCACTTGTTCCTCTGGCACCTGCCCATGTGGAGGGGATTCTTCAATAGGGCACATCTGTTGTAGCCTCACAGATTCTTCTGCTGTTGGAGAGCCGTGTATGTAGAAGAGTCCCTTTGCATGAAAATCATCCAGCCTCAACCACACAGTTCAGCAATTTTGCTGAAAGGAGAACAGTCTTGGCTGCACTTGGTGAGTCAGGATGACATTAGCAATCTTGCCTTGTTTCAGCTTTGCAGAATAAGAATCCCAGCTTCTATCCTTAGCTTGTGCTGTGGCCATACAGATAAATCAAATGGTTTTCATACTTGAGCCATATGAGACCTTATCTATTTGATGACACCTTCTTTGTAAGACCTCTAAGTAGCAAGATCCTATAAGTGTTATCTACAGTAACACACAACCCTTAAACTGTATTCCTACACATTTTCTATTAGTCACTAGTCACCCATTACAGTTAAAAGCAAAGGGTGTTTTTGAAGAAAAGAACAAAAGATTGCTTATTTATTCCTTCAGTTTTATGAGTCACTTGTTGCCACAGCTTTTAAAATTCAAGTTCTTTGTCTTCTGTTGTCTGAGTTTGTTCGTTGCCATTTGTCATATTTATGAGGGTCTAGCAACTTTGTCTCCCTGGAACCTAATATGATTTTCACTCTACTGTGAGTGAGTCAACATTTTGCCGTCTTTTTCTACTTTTTTTTTGAGGGGGACTGTTAGAAAGCCCTAAGCCCTGAAGCAAACTCCAGTTCGTTCTTTGAGCTTCTTTTGTCCTCTGTGATTTGCTACAGTAACTGCCATACTTTTGGCATCTTTATTTGTATTTTAGACTCTGACTAACAGGAGGAAGACCCTCCTAAGGTAGACATCACCAGTCAACTCTTGTTTTTGCATTCCATTTTTTTTTTTTTTTTAAGAAAAAGAATAAAGAGGAAGAAAGAGAAAGAGGAAGAGGGAGAGAGGATGGGGTTATTGATTTATTGCCCGGGCTAGAATGCAGTCTAAATATGGGTATGCCTATAATTGTCCTTAATAATGGAGACATAAAAGAAAATGAGGGAAGAGAATAAGAAACAAGGAGCCAACTAACATTTCGTTTAAACTTCTAAGTTGATATGATGTGGTACTGATAAGAGTGTATATTTTGTATATTTAAAGTGGAGAATTCTATAAATGTTAATTACATTTACTTGTTCCAGATCTGAGTTCAAGTCCTGGATATCGTTGTTAATTTTCTGTCTCATTGATCTGTCTAATATTAATGTTGAAGTCTCCCCCTATTATTGTGTGGGAGTCTAAGTCTCTTTATAAGTCTTGTATGTCTGCGTATTCCTGTATTGGGTGCGTATATATTTAGGATTTTTAGCTCTTCTTCTTGTTGCATTGATCCTTTTATCATTATATAATGTCCTTCTTTGCTTCTTTTGATCTTTGTTGCTTAATTGTAACTTCTGCTTTTTATTGATTTATTTTAGCTCTCTGGTTGGTAAATCCTTCTCCATCCCTTGTTTTGAGTCTTTGTGTATCCTTGAATGTGAGATGGGTCTGGATGCAGCATACTGATGGGTTTTAGTTTTTTATTCAAATTGCCTGTCTGTCTTTGGATTGAGGGGTTTAGTCAATTTAAATTTAGAATTAATAATAATATATGTGAGTTTAATACTGCCATTTAATATTAGCTGGCTATTTTGCCCATTAGTTGATGTAAATTCTTCATTATATTGATGCTCTTTTTGGTATTTTTTTAGAAAGGCTGATACTGTTTGTTCCTTTCTATGTGTAGTGGTTCTTTCAGAAGCTCTTGTAAAGCAGGCCTGGTGGTGATGAAATCTCCGAGTGCTTGCTTATTCACAAAAAAAACTTTATTTTTCCTTCACTTGTGAAGCTTAGTTTGGCTGGATGTGGAATTCTGGGTTGAAAGTTCTTTTCTTTAAGGATGTTGAATATTGATCCCCACTCTCTTCTGGCTTGTAGGGTTTCTGCTGTAAGTCTGATAGGCTTCCCTTTGTGGGTAACCTGACCTTTCTCTCTGGCTGCCCTTAGTATTTTCTCCTTCATTTTAACCCTGGTGAATCTGACGATTACATGCCTTGGAGTTGCTCTTCTTGAGGAATATCTCTGTGGTGTTCTCTGTATTACCTGGAGTTGAATATTATCCTGCCTTACTAGGTTGGGAAAAATTTCCTGAATAATGTCCTGAAGCGTATTTTCCAGCTTGGATTCATTCTCTTGGTCACATTCAGGTACACCTATCAAGCATAGATTAGGTCTTTTCACATAGTCCCATATTTCTTGGATACTTTGCTCGTTCCTTTTTATCCTTTTTCTCTAATCTTGTCTTCCTGTTTTATTTCATTGAGTTGGTCTTCGACCTCTGATATCCTTTCTTCTGCTTGATCAATTCGGCTGTTAAAACTTGTGCATACTTCACGAAGTTCTCGTATTATGTTTTTCAGCTCCATCAATTCACTTATATTCCTCTCTAAATTGTGCATTCTTGTTAACATTTCGTCAAATCTTTTTCAAAGTTCTTAGTTACTTTGGATTGGGTTAAAACAAGTTCTTTTAATTCACAGAAGTTTCTCATTATCTACATTTTGAAGCCTGCTTCTGTAATTGGAACACACTCGTTCTCCATCAAGCCTTGTTCCGTTGCTGATGAGGAACTATGATCCCCTGCTGAGGGAGAGGCATTCTGATGTTGGGTATTTTCAGCCTTTTTTGGCTGTTTTCTTCCCTTCGTTATAAATTTATCCATCTGTGGTCTTTGTATTTACCGTCTTTGTAACTGGTTTTCTGAGTGGACGTCCAACTTATTGATTCTCAGCGCGGAAATCTGAGCAACCCACTGCACTGACTAAATCAGCGGCGTTAAGGTTGATGGTGCTTTCCTGACTTTCCACCAAGAACCGACGCTCCGAGGCGCCGGCAAAACCACCTCGCCGGTCACAAGAGTCGCGCTGGCGACCCGTGGGACTCCTCTGCTGGGAATCTCCTGGTGCGTGAGTAAGAAGAATTCATGTGAAGGTGTGGCGTCCTCTTGTTCTTTGCACTTTCACTGGGAGCTACAATCCTGAGCTGCTAGTGATCAGCCATCTTGGATCTCTCTTTCATTCCTAGTACCTGGCATTGGGCTTGTTTGGATAGATAGATGAATGATTAAATGCATAAGAGATTTAGGCTTAAAATTTGATGTTGTTCACAGATGATGTTTTGCATAGATAGCCTAATAATCTTAAGTTTTCTTCATAAATCTTGGTAAGCTTAAACAAAACAAAACAAAACAAAACAAAAACAGAAGTACTTGTGATAAGTTTTATCTGTGCTGCAACTCCACCAAGTTCTCCTCATTTATCACACGTGTGCTACGTTTATTTGCCTCTCTGCCAAGACTGTTCATGAGTGGCCACACTCTGATAGCCACCCTGTAATCCCCAATCTCTTCAATATTTCAGTCCTACTGACCATCTCTGTTTTCTCTAAAGTCTCCCTTCCTTCTTGCAAGTTACACTGCTGAACTGCTTCCCTTCACTGCTTCTTTCAAAGGGCTCTGTTTTTTTTTTTTTTTTTTTTCTGATCAGAAATTGTTGACTTTTCTAAATATTCAGTCTCTGTCTCTTTTTAAAAAGTATCTTCTCTCTTGTTTGGGGATCATTGATCACTTATTATCTCTAGGCATACCTGTATCTGTTGCCCTGCTGTCCCTTTCATGACCTATATCTACATTTTCAATTGCTTGTTTCACACCCCAACTTAGGTGCTCTACCAATCCTCCAAACTAAACAATTCTTTGACTGAATGAGTTTTCAGAAGGCTGGCTTCTTCTCACTTTCTTAATTCTGTTGAGAGCGCTTATCCTTCCTTGGTCTTCCAGGATAAGTGCCTTGGTGTCACTTTTAATTCTTGTATTTTTATTTCTCCATCTCCAATGGAAGAGTCCAGTAGATTCTGTTTCCTACCTTTATCTGTCTAATTTGTTCTCCTCATTTCATACAATAATAACCAACTTTGTGATGGTTAACACTTGTGAGTGTCAACTCGATTGAATTGAAGGATGCAAACATTGATCCTGGGTGTGTCTGTGAGGGTATTGTCAAAGGAGATTAACATTTGGGTCTGTGGCCTGGGAAAGGCAGACCCACCCTTAATCTGGATGGGCACCATCCAATCAGCTGCCAGTACAGCTGGAATATAAAGCAGACAGAAAAATGTGAAAAGACTAGACTGGCCTAGACTCCCAGCCTACATCTTTCTTCTGTGCCGGGTGCTTCCTGCCTTTGAACATCAGACTCCAAGTTCTTCAGTTTGGGGTCTCGGACTGGCCCTCCTTCCTTCTCAGCTTGCAGATGGCCTATTGTCAGACCTTGTGATAGTGTGAGCTAATACTTAATAAACTCCCTTTTAAATATATGTCTATCTTATTAGTTCTGTCCCTCTAGAGAACCCTGACTGTTACAGATTTGGTACCAGGAGTGGTTCTAGAGGAACAGAATACTAATGATAGAATTCTTATGTTGGTTTTGGGGTTTCTGGAGTTGGCTGTTTAATATGCTTGGACCCCAAAATACTAAGGATTCTACTTCTAATAGTATGGAGAAGACTGTTATTCCTTGGCATTAACTGTTTAGAGAGTTGTGCAAAATAAATGCATTTGACACTACTGATTCACTGCTCATGAGAGGTAAGGAGTTTAGTGACTCTATACATAATACCTTTGACCATATGTGGAGGACCAAGGAACATAATGAAGCTGGTTGGTTGCTCTTAAGTTCAGTGGGCAAAGTGATGAAAGAAAATGATCTCAGGGATTCTAACTTATGGTTTCAGAAGTAGATACTGAGTGAGCCCCAAATCTGCTAAGATTTCCCTGAGTGAGTCTTACCTCCTATGGAAAAAGAGCTGAAATTGTGGGAAAACAAACTCTTATCACATGAGTGGCTGACCTGCAACAAAAGCTGCATTCACAGCCTTGCCAGGTATCTACTGTTAAAGTGAGAACATCGACTGGAAAAGAATGGGACATGTGTGAGGACCCTGATAAAGCTGAGGACACTGAGTTTGTAAACTCTGATGAAACTTTTTTTGCCCAAAGAAACAGCTTCCCCATCCCCAGTAGTGGCATCATGCCCCCCCTGACCAATGCTGCCATCAGCCTTTCCACCTTTGTCTGAAGAGATAAATCCTGCACTGCCTGAGGCAGCAGTGATGCCCCCCACCTCAGGCAGTCGCCAGGCAAGATTCTCTTCAGGAGATACACCCAATATCTCTGTCTGCTTCTAGACCTATAACTACACTAAAGTCCCAGCAGGCCCCTAGAGGTGAAGTTGAGAGTGTGACCCATGAGTAGGTGTACAAAACTTGAAAAGAACTGCTTGAGTTTTCTAATTTATGTAAGCAGAAATCTGGAGAACAGATATGGGAATGTATATTAAGGGTGTGGGATAATGGTGGAAGGAACATAAAGTTGGATCAGGCTGAATTTATTGATTTGGGCCCACTGAGTAGAAACTGCATTTAATGTTGCAGTTTGGGGAGTTAAGAAAGGTTCTAATAGTTTATTTGCTTGGTTAGCTGAAATATGGATTAAAAGGTGGCCCACTGTTAGTGAGTTGGAAATGCCTGATCTCCCTTGGTTTAATGCAGAGGAAGGGATCCAAAGGCTTAGGAAGACTGGGATGAGTGGAGTGTATTAGTCACTTTAGACTTACTCATTCCAGCTGGGAGGGTCCAGAAGATATACCCTTGACCAATGCTTTGTGAAATAGATTTGTGAGGGAAACACCTGCATCTTTGAAGAACACTGCAATCGCTTTTCTCTGTATGTCAGATCTAACAGTGGGAACTACAGTCACTCAACTACAAAATTTAAATACAATGGGAATAATTGGATTCTGAGGGGACGGGTGCCAAGTAGCAGCATTCAATCATCAAAGACAAAGTGGGCATAGCTACCATAATGGACAGCATAAGCAAAGCAGAATTCATAATAGTCTGACTCCTATAGTGCTCTGGCATTAGCTATTAATCTTGGTGTTCCTAGAACACCATGAACTTGATAGAAAGCTTATCACATTCCTACTTAATTTATATAAGCAGAAAAACTTCTAGATTGAATTGACAAAAGACTAATTTGAATTATGAAAACAGATAATTAAGTCCCCTCAGTCAATTTCCAGACTTGAGCCAGCTTATAGACCCAGCACTCTTTGAATGAAGGGGAGTTTGAGTCTCCTTGAGAAGGGACCCCACTACACTACTGACAATTTATGCTCTTAATCTTTCTCCCAACCTTCCCTAAAGAGACCTCCAGCCTTTTACCAGGGTAACTATGCTCTGGGGAGAGGGAAATTATCAGACATTTTGGGGACTACTGGATGCTGGCTCTGAGCTAACCGATTCTAGGAGACCCAAAACGTCACTGTGGTCCTCTAGTTAAAGTAGAAACTTATGGATGTCAAGTAATTAATAGAGTTTTAGCTCAGGTCCCACTTACAGTGGGTTCAGAGAGTCCCCAGACTCATCCTCTGGTTATTTCCCCAGTGCCAGAATGCATAATTGGAATAGACATACTTAGCAGCTAGCATAACCCCCACATTGGCTCCCTGACTCGTAGGGTGAGGGTTATTATGGTGGAAAAGGCCAAGTGGAAACCATTAGAGCTGCCTCTACCTAAAAAAGTAGTAAATCAAAACGAATATTGCATTCCTGGGGAGATTGTGGAGATTAATGCCACCATCAAGGACTTGAAAGATGCAGGGGTGGTGATCCCCACCACATTCCCATTCAACTCTCCTATTTGGCCTGTGCGGAAGACAGATGGATCTTGGAGAGTGATAATGGATTATTTTAAGCTTAACCAAGTGGTGACTCCAATTGCAGTTGCTATAGCAGAAGTGATTTTATTGTCTGAGCAAATTAACACATCTCCTGGTACTTGATATGCAGCCATTGACTTGGCACATCTATTTTTCTACATTCCTGTCCATAAGACCCACCAGAAGCAATTTGCCTTCAGCTGGCAAGGCCGGCAATATACCTTTACTGTCCTACTTCAGAGGTATGTCAACTCTCTGGCTTTGTGTCATACACTTATTTGAAGAAAACTAGATTGCTTTTTGCTTTCATAAGATATCACGCTGGTCCATTTTTGGACCAATTTTGACATTATGTTCATTGGATCCAATCAGCAAAGCAGTAGCAAACACACTGGACTTATTGGTGAAAAACATACTCTCATCATATGAGTGGCTGACCTGCAACAAAAGATGCATACACAGCCTTGCCAGATATCTACTGTTAAAGTGAGGACGTTGACTGGAAAAGAATGGGACATGTGGGACATTACTGATGAAGCCAGAGGTTTGGAAATAAACCTGACTAAAATTCAGGGACCTTCTACCTCAGTAAAATTTCTAAGAGTCCAGTGGTATGGGGATTGTTGAGATATTACTTATAGGACGAAGGATAAGTTGCTGCACTTGCTTCTCCTATAACAAAGAAAGAGGGACAATGCCTCTTTGTGTCATACACTTATTTGAAGAAAACTAGATTTTTTCACAATGCCTAGTGGGCCTATTTGGATTTTGGAGGCAACACATTCCTCATTGGAGTATGTTACTCCAGCCCATTTGTTGAGTGACCTGAAAGGCTGCCAGTTTTGAGTGGGGTCCAGAATAGGAGAAGGCTCTGCAACAGGTCCAGGCTGCCATGCAAGCTGATCTGCCACTTGGGGCATATGACTTGGCAGATCCAATGGCACTTGGGGTGTCACTGGCAGGTAGGGATGCTGTTTGGAGGCTTTGGCAGGCTCCCCTTAGGTGAATCACAGCAGAGGCCTCTAGGGTTTTGAAGTAAGGCCCTGCCATCTTCTGCAGATAACTACTCTCTTTTTGAGAAACAGCTTTGGGCTTGTTACTGGGCTTTGGTGGAAACTGAATGTTTGATCATGGGTCATCAAGTCACCATTCAACCTGAACTGCCTATCATGAACTAAGTGCTTTCTGACTCACCTAGCCATAAAGTGGGTCATGTATGGCAGCATTCCATCCTCAAATGGAAGATATATATATATATATATATATATATATATATATATATATATATGTGTGTGTGTGTGTGTGTGTGTGTGTGTGTGTGTGTGTATATATATACACATACATATATATATATATATATATATATATATAATGATTGGGCTCGAGAAGATCCTGAAGGCACAAGTAAGTTAAATGAGGAAGTCTCTCAAATGTCCATGGTCTCCACTCCTGCCACCCTGCCTCCTCTCCCCAGCCTGCACTGATGACCTCAGGGGGAGCATTGACTGTAATTTAATGTGTTGTATTTAAAAATTGGTTTATATGTCTGTCCTTCCATTCAGCTGTGAGTGTCATAAGGGTAAAGACTGCCTTATTTCTCTTTCTCTGATACTTTGTGTGGCACATAGTTAGCACTTTATAAATATTCACTAAATACTTTGAAAATATAGCTCCAAACATTGTTGAATATATGGGAGATCTTAATCGATTCTTTTCCCTGTGAGTTCTGTTCAGCTGAGAAATAGACACAAGGAAGCAATGTTCACCATCTGTTCCATTGTTGAGAAATCTAGTAAGATAACTTGCCTGAGCCTTCTAACCCATATCTATCTCTTTTTGAAGGTATCCACCCAGGCACGGGTGTATAGGCTGAAACTTAAGAGAAAAGAAGCTTGTTTCTTGAGTAGACAGTGGAAGTAGGAGATGAGCCCCCACATGGCTAAGCATAGCTGGCCCATAATGATGAGAGAGAGACCGTTAGTTTTTGAGGTAACCCACGGAAATGTGAACCAATCAAGTTGGCCATTGTTCCTCCTGAAGGGAAAAATAAGTTATAGGGGTAGAGTAGGACAACCAGCTCATCCCAGGTTTTGCAAGACTTTCCTTGTTTTAGCACTGAAGTGCCAAATCCTGGAAACTCCCTTAGTCTCAGCAAACTGGGATAGGTGATAACCTTAATTAGAAACAGGGATGGAAACCATCTTCTTGGCACTTGTGAAAGAGCAGAAGAACTGGAGGCAAAGGACAGTATTAGAGTGAAGAAAAGTTCTCCCCAACTATTATGCTCCTTAATGGTCCAACTAGTTGTTCTACCTTGCTCACTAAATCAAGTATAAAATACTCACCTAGGCATTCTAGGACTTTCACAGTTTAGCCCCAATCTACCCTTTTTATTTAACACCTACTATTGTACAAATACCTATTGAGAACCTGCCATTGGCCATTATATTTTAAAGCCATGGAACAACATAGTAAAAAAAAATTAATATAAAAGGCTCTAAGATTCCTGTGGGTAAGGTCTGTGGTGATACACAGTTCCTAAAATGGCCCCAGTGCTGACTCTTCCCATGTTGTGATTTTCTCCCTTCTAATGTAGGCTAGACATATTGACTGACTTCTGCTGAACAGAATAGTGCCTATGTGATGGGATGGTGGGATGTCACTTCTGAGGTTAGGCTATAAAAAGACAATGGCTTCTGTTTTGAGTGTTTTCTCTTGGAGTGTTCTCCCTGAGGGAAATCAGTTGTGTCCTAGGCAGCCCTGTGGAGAAGCCCACATGGTAAGGGACTGAGGAGGTCTGCTGATAACCATTTGTGTGAGATAGGAAGCAGAACCATTTCTAGCCTCCTTCCTGTGCAGTTGAGTTTTCAGATAAAACAGCAGCATAACTGGCCTGTCATAACTTCCACTCATGAGAGATTTGAGTCAGAGGCACCCACTGAGTCATGACTGAATTCCAAACCATGGAATATTGCAATTTTGTTGTTTTAAACCACGAGGTTTTGGGGTGGCTTGTTATGCAACAATATATAATGAATAATGAATATACCCGTACCTGTGCTTCTTTTGCTGCCTACTTTTTGCTGATGGTCTTCCTCATAAAGTGCTTGCATATAATAGATGCTCAATTTCCCTAATGAATGAATGAATGAATGTCATGTCTCTCCTGAAAGAAACTGCTGTTTTTACAAAAAATATTTTAAAACTTGTTTAGATCAGAGACTCTATCTTTGAAAAAGGTTTATTTTCTGTATTGCCTATGATAATGTTTTATGCACATAAGATCTTAAATATTCCTGATTAGATTTGATGTCTTGCTATTTTTTAAATACATAAAATATGTGCAACTACCACAGTGCTGAATTAGAATACAAAGTTAGAGCTCATTTTGATAAAACCCAAGCTCGTATGAATAAGTATAATGAAAACCAGTGAATTGATCTCAAGCCAATTCATAACCTCATAATGTTTATTTCATTATTTCTTCTTTTTTGATGTTCATTGCGTCAGTCACATCTTTTATCACTTGTTTAATTAGAAAATGGGCATGGGAATAGGCAGAAAATTTGGTGACTCTCATACCCGTAATTAAAGCTATAAATTGAAAAGATTTTCCTATGTGGGGAATTGACTCAATTCCAAATGGGGAGGGGAGTGGTCATAGAATTGCAAATAGTACTAGCCCAGGAGTTAGGAGACTTGAGTTTTTATCTTAGTTTTGTTAGTGACTAGTCCTGTGAGTATAAAAATTCAAGTCCTTCCTTGTGCTTTAGTTTCTTTATCAGTAAAATGAGTAGTCTGGGCTAATACTGTTTCTAGGAAGAAAAACAAAAGACCCCTGTGGCTACCTTCTATGAACTAGGCGCTATGTAACTTTTACAAAAGATACAAGAAAAGGCTTGTCATTTTTTTAAAGACTAAATTATTTAGACTTAAAAAATTAGTAATTTGCAGATTGCATGTAAACTGTGACAGAAAAAAGCAGGGAAATCAGTGAGCGCAGAAAGCAGGCTTCTGAGGAGAGGCAGATATACTGGGAATCACATGCCCCAATAATGTGATGTCACCAACCCGAGTGCAGAAGCTATTTGGGAAGCTGACCAATGGGATTGGGTAAGATTCAGTAATGATCAGCAATTGACTAATATTTATCTTTTATTTCATGTCAACATTTCCAGGTAGGAGACTCCCCTCTGTCTGGCATGGGGTAAGTACTCAATAAATATTTGTGAAATGAATGAAATTTTTAAAAAGTTCCTCTTGTTCCAAGTTTCTGTTTCATGACTCCATAATTAAGCATCTACCATAAAATAGGGACACTATACAAGCCTGCCCAATGCACCTTCTTTCAGCATGGTGGAGTGTTAAGATAAGAGACTTTGAATGTTGACTTATTTGGGGTTAAAGGTATGGAATTGCAAAGGGTCCTTAACCTCTCTAAACTTTTATTTCATCATATGTAGATTATTTTTCTAATCTCAAAGGACTGTTAGAACTACTTTAGAATAAATAAAACAGTTATGCATAACGTCTGACCCAGAATATAAGTTCAATATATTTTAGTTGTTTTCTTTTCTTTTTTTTTTTTTTTTTGCTTCACCTTCATTTTTAGTCACCTTTTCTCTATTATAATGTCCATGCAAAACAAAACAAGGTAAAGCAAAGTAACAATAATACATCAAAGCCTACAGTAGAATTGGAAAATGCTGTATGTGTGCCTTATGTATGATTCACCCTGTGAGTTCTAGGGGCCAGGTAAGATCTGGTTACGTAATGCATGATTATATTGAATTTTTCTTACACTTTGAACCCTTAGGAATTAAAAGCATATCTTCTATTTTGTGATATTTGTGTAGTTTAAATTGTCGTTTGTTTGAAGAGATTCATTAATATTGACTAACAATGTCAGTTCTCTTAGCAATGTAAAATACAATGACATCACTGAAATTGATGGAGAAGAAATTGTTTGTTTTTTGACTTTGTCTCTTCTAAGAGCTGTTCATTGACAAATTGTTTTCATAATGTGCATGTTAGAAGATGAGAGGGGGAGGATGGAGCTGAGGACTAATGGGGAAGAAAAGATGGCCTAAGTACTTACAAATGAGATCTCTTTAGAGAAGTAGACTTTACCAGTTAATACAGCTAAAAAAAAATCAATCAATCAATGCAAGCTAATGCTTCTGTCTTGTCTTCTCATCCTGGGTGTACATGGAACAGAATCAATTGGAGCTCTCACTACCTGCACAGGTTGTGAGCCCTTGGCAACCATTACTGACAGGAATTTGTTGTGTTCCTCATGATAGAAAAAAAAAAAAAAACAGTGCTTGAAAATGTCAATGTGTTTGTTTTCATGGCTTAAAAAAGTGCTTGAAAATGTCTGTGTCTATATTTTCATGGCTTTTGAATATAAAAATGGTGAATTTTCACTCAAATCATTTGGTCAGCAGTCACAAATTCAGATACAATGTCATCTACCTCCGTTCTTGTTTGTTATTTTACTGACTCACGTTTGTCAATCTTGTACCCTGAGTTAGTGAGGCTCGTCCTACTCGTAATTCTTACGGTGCTGAATTTGGATTGGAATGGGAATTTGGGAATTTGGATTGGAGATGAAGGGACGGAGAACTAAGTAGAGGCAACTATCCATTATGAACAAAAACATTACTGTTGTTTCTTATGATGTGTTTTTCTCTTACTCTATATTAGAAGCTGTGAAACATAGACAAGGCTTCGCATTTCAGAACTCTAACCGTTGTGGCATATTTGAAAAGTCGTTGTCCGTGTAGGCCTCTTTACTGTTTTAGTTTTGGGCAGAAACCTTTGCAAGAGCCACTGGATTAAGGAGAATAGGACTTTGAGGAAAAATCAGAAAGATTTTACTGAATCCCTGGCTTGAAGGGTTCTGTAGTGAAGGTTCTTATCGGTCTCTCAACAGAGGCTGGGCTGTAATCAAATTTTTACTGGTTTGCTGCAAATGAGAAAAGCACAAATGACACTGTAAGTTTTCATGCGGCTAAAATATTTTAATTCAAATTGCTGTTCCTTGTACTGAAATTATAAATTTCTTGCCTTTTTGTGAGGAGAGGATTATTTCTTTTATGAGACAATGGTAAATAATAGTAAAAATGAATGAGAGTCTTTAAAAATGTTATTAATGTCATTAATTGGCAAAATATGATTTTAGTCCTCCTATGTTAAAAATTATGATCTGTAAAAAATTAGGAAAACATTTCACTAAGGATGATCTATTATAATGATTTTAAAATATAGTGAATAACTCCTCTATTTTTCCCACAAAATGAATTTTTTGTGGAAACTTACATGCAAAGTAAAATTTCTCTGGTTGAAGTGAGATGGGGCAGGCTACTGATCTTCCCCACAGCTCTTGAGATAACCCTTTCATAGACTCCTTGGGCTCTCTCAAACATAGTTTTAGAAGCATTGGTTTAGATGACAGATTATCAACGTTGACACTCTTGCTGTTTTTGACTGGAAAGCTGGAAAGTTCTTTCTTGGGGAACTATCCTGTGCATTATAGTTTGTTTAGCAGCATCTCATGTCTCTCTAATGCCAGTAGCACTTACTTCTTCTAATTATGAAAAACAAAAATGTCAGTAAGCACCCACCTCTTCTAATTGTGAAAAACAAAAACGTCTCCAGATACTAATGAAGGTCCCCTGCGGGGGGATCAAAATTGCCCCCAGTTGAGAACCACTGTTCTAGGCAGCAGATGGACCCATATAGTGCAGATATGAAGAGATGAACTAAGTAGTATTGTGATGCCTTTTGCTTTTCTAAAAAAAAAAAAAATCTGTTATTTCACCACCTTTCCTCTGTTCCAACTATGTTTGGCCTCCATGTGCCAAGCAAATTGAAGTCACAGCTGAAATGCAAAGAAAAACAAAAATAAGATAATGCTCAGCTTCTGATCTCCCAAGAAGTGAGCCTAGACTAAACAATAAATTTAGAAGAATACATAACTATCTTGTTTTACCTGGCACAGTAAGTGAATATAAAACTTTCTAGGCTAGAAGAGACAGGCTAGAGATTTTGGAAAGGAAGTAAGAGTATTAGGTGAGGTGTGAAAGTTCTGTATGTATGGTGTGGAGGGAAGAATATAATTTTTTTTAGTCTTAAGGATATGAGATTAGAAAGCAGTCTTTGTCTCCCTGTGGGTGAAGCCATAAAAAGCAGAGAACTCCTCTAAGCCACCCTGGGCTGGGCACCAGAGAATGGAAATAGCCTTGTGTTCTGTCTAACTTTAAGAGGACCAGAGAAAAACTGTCATGTTTCCTGCAGCCACGAAGAGGGATTGGAGAATATGAAAAAGTTATTGTGTCTCATTGCCTGCACCTTGCCTTGTGGGAAGGAAAATGAGCTACAAAACATGTCAATGGGCATGCAGAGGTTTTGTCCTTGCAGGGAATGCCACAGTGAAGACTACGGTGTGGAACAACCCTCTAAGGACTGAATGATGCTCTAGTTACACTTCAACCAGTGCTGGCCTAGAAGAGGACATATTCATAGACCAGATAGGACCTGATACATCTGAGATAATTCCATTCACAGGAGAGATACTGATCAAGCATTCACCCACCACCAATGCCTCAGTTCCTTAGTGTCAGGCCTAGAAGTGAAGAGTGATAGGTGAATCTTGAATGTCACAGAGCTTAAACCTGAAATGTTTAAGGAAAATCACAATCAGGAAGGTAACTGAATTTACCACTATGTAATTAGATCAGGCATCCCCAAACTACGGCCTGCAGGCCGCATGCGGCCCCCTGAGGCCGTTTATCTGGCTCCCCGCTGTACTTCAGGAAGCGGCACCTCTTTCATTGGTGGTCAGTGAGAGGAGCACAGTATGTGGCGGCCCTCCAACGATCTCAGGGACAGTGAACTGGCCCCCTGTGTAAAAAGTTTGGGGACGCCTGAATTGGATTATATTTTCTGCACTGTGATGAATGGAGCTTGAGATAGAAATCTACTCCTTTTCAACCCCACTTTGCATGTTCCTGTAATACGACCAGTAGAATGATCTAACAAGTAAAACACCTTCATTCAAGCAAAAAGACAAAAATACTAAAAAACAGGCCTTAGCTAAAAGCACCAATGTTATCATTCAGTGACTAAAGTAGCATCAGGATAAGAGAAAATAAAAACCACACTGAGATTTACAGGTACTGAGGTCTGTAGCTTACTTCGACTGCTTCAAAAAATAAGATGAATGATTGGATAGCAGGTGAGAGAAGTGGGGTGTACATGTGATAAAGCAAAAATAGGAAATGTCAATTACGTATTCTAAGTAGTAGATATATAAACATTCACTGCAAAGTTGCTTCAAGTTTTCTGTATAAGTTGAAAATATTCACAGCATGTCAACAAAACAAGCATGACAAAGCCACTGTTTGTGCTAAGACTTCAGCTTGTATTTGGATTAGGCTTATTATGCAGTAGTAGAAACATTAGAAATAGTTTTAACTCTTTAAATACACATGTTTATGGGAAGGTGTATATATATATACATATATATATATATATATATATACACACACACACATATGTAACGAATATGAACAAATAAGGGTCAGACATACACTCTGCTTCCCTCCAGACCAGTTGTGGCTGCTTGCTTCACATTTCACAATTCCTTCTGGAATTTTCTAATAATTGTACAGTAGTGTGTTGCGGTTCATCATCTTGACTTGACACTTTTCGGGGGGAACGTAAATAAAAATACTTCTCACTACTATTGAGGCCTTTGAAACATAAATTAGAATTCCTTGTCCTAATTTGCCGTTGACAAGTCTTAAAGGCAGAGGTAAAACAAAATTCTTGAACCAGCAAACTTGCTTCTACAAGTACAAAGGAATTTCAATAGTAGCCTCAGGAAAAAATGGATGGAACTGTCAGTCACATAAAAGAATTGAAGAGGGAAAAAGAACTGATGCTTCATGAAATGGGAGAATTCAAATGTTTCAGCATGTCACTGACCCCCATACCAAACCTTACATTCTTTGAATCCCTAAAGATAAAAAAGATACTTAGGTCCCTCCATTAAGGCCTAATAAAATGTTTTCATATCTCACATGTTATATGTAGTATTTACCCCACATAACAATATTAATTCATAAGAACTTCTAGTATGTAACCATTTTGAATATCTGTAATACCTCTTTTAAAATTGAGCTATAATTAACATATTATAAAATGCATGCATTTTAAATACTCAGTTGGATGATGTTTTGGCAGTGTAACTGCTCTCCTAAAATATTTGTGATATCCTTAAATTGGGTCAAAACTTTCAAATAATTTCAAGTGTCTCACTGCTAAATAGCAGTTATATGAAATTAACAGTAAATATTGCTCTAAATAGTAATGTAAATAGTTCATGACCATACTGAAAATCATGTATGATAATGAACCTTCTTCAAGTTCAATCTGATATATTTCCTGGGAGGAGGGAGGAGAAAAATCTTACTAGTTGGTTGTAAATGTTTGTATTTTATAGGCTTTAAAATCTTGATGAAACCTGGGAGTTTTGACTGATATAATTAATTAAAAAAAAACATACTTTATTATGACTGGTGAAAAATAAATTCCAAATAATACAGTAAATTGGTGTTTGTTTTTGCAGCTCCTAAGTACAAGGGTACTGTTTGCCCCAGAAAGAAGCTGACTGCTATCATGGCAGCCAGTAACCAATGCCCATGGAGCCCCTCCTCTCAGTACTGTCTGAGTACATCTGCCCCTATGGAGCCACCCTCAGGTTTGTTGTAGGACCAGAAATTCTGTTGGTCTGTCTGAGAGTACAGTGCTGGAATCCTGTGCCAGGTCCAAAACCTCTTCCCTCCAATGGAAACATTAAATATGAACCTACCCTGTGGAAGGTATTGGATAAATATACTATATCCCTTATCTCCTTGTACCTTCTACATCAAATTATTCCCATTTTAGAGACGAAGCCTCTGAAGCTTAGAAAACTTAAAAAAAATTTTCAAAGTCATCCAGCTACTAGGTGGTATACCTTCTAAATAGACTGTGTTGATACTGTTCCTCAGAAACTTAAAATTAATTTGATGAGATAACTGCATTAAAACAAAGTTTAATTTGGGATGTTTAAAACACATAGTTAATCAACATTAAGCACCATAAAAGTCAGGTTTAACCCTTTCTAATGGTTTTTGTTGCTGTTTAGAGAAGAGAGAAGGGGTTAGCTTATTAATTAAACACAAATGGCTTTATTTTTCTCTATTTCATTTGTTTATGATCATGACTAATATTTTATTTGAATGCAGGGTTTCATGAAAAATAAGCCTGAAAGCCACTGATCTGGTCTAACTTTCCCATAATATAGATAAAGAAACTGAGGTCTACAAAGTTGTTTGTATTAGGTTACACCAAAGTGAATGGGGAAACCAAGAGTAGTTTCACCCAGTTTGAAAAACATATATCTAGTTTCTGTTATGCAAGTGACCCTGAGCTAGGTAAACAAGTTAATATGCATAATCCTGGTCCTCTACCAGCTCATAGTCTATGAGAGAACCCACGTTTCTTGATGATAAGGGTATATTAAGGTTTCAGCCTTATCACATTGCTGATTGTTTAATTTTACCAGTTCGTATACACTAGCTCTTTTCTTCCAATCCTTAAAAGAGAGGACCATACTATAGTCGTTTTATACTAAGTATGAGTAGCTTTGATTGAGACTCACTTATTAGATTTGCTTCTCTGTTCTTAAGAGAATAGCCACAGAGAACTGTGTACTTTGGGTAGGGGAAAAAGGGAGAAGGAGACCATCTGAAAGTTAAATAAGTAAGTCCTGAAGTGGTATGGGTGGGTGGTAGGCTTGGAAATGCGGGAGACAAACTTTGCCTATGTTATTGTTTACCCACACTCTTCCTAGGCTCTAGAGTCTCATGCATAGTATTACAGGGTCTTGGGCAGACAGACAGCTCAAGTAAAAATATAAGCATTGACTTTGGCAAGCGATGATGCATATTAGGCTGTACTTGCATTGCAGTAAAGGAATATCTGAGACTGGGTAATTTATAATGCAAAGAGGTTTAATTGGCTTATAGTTCTGCAGGCTGTACAGGAAGCATATCATCATCTGCTTGGCTACTGGGGAGGCCTCAGGAAACTTAAAATTATGGCAGAAGGCAAAGGGGGAGGAGGCACATCACACAGTGAAAGCAGGAACAGGAGAGAGGTGGGGGAGATGCCACATACTTTTAAACCACTATATCTCTCAAGAACTCACTCAAGATAGTGAGTACAGTACCAAGGGAATGGTGCTAAACTATTCAGGAGAAATCTGCCCCCTGATCCAATTATTTCCCACCAGTGCCGACATCCAACCTTCAGGATTACATTTTAACATGAGAATTGGGTAGAGACATATATCCAAACTATATCACAGTGTCATAATCCTTAACGTCAATTTTCTCTTCTCTAAAACAGTAATTACAATAGTGTTGTAATTATTATATACAATTATATATATATATATATATATATTATATACAATAATATAAATGAGACTTCGTTGCGATAATGCTTATGTGTGTCTTAGGACACGTCATATTAAATTTAATGGGCCTCAGGGGAGTCCTGACAATAGAATGTTGTCCAGAATAACCGAAGGTACTGACTATTGTTTGGGAATTAATGACAATGACCTTGCCTGGCCATTTGGCCAGTACACTGGTTTTCTTTACTTATTATAAAGCCAGAGTTTGCGGAAGGTACCCGGAGAGACTTTCTTTGCAGGGCGTCTTGAATTATTCTGATTTTCTACCTGCTTTCAATTGGTTAATTCCTGGAGAGGTAACTCAGATGCAGATTATAAACTTGCCTGATGGACCCACTCATGTGGGGAAACCCATGGCTTCCTGGAAGTGAACTTGGTTGCACCAATCAAGAAAAGAAAGGCCCTTGAGCAGGATTGGTGCATAATCACTCTCCTCAATATTATTATTCCACAAACCAATGTTAGACCTCTGCACAGGTGGAGGTTTGTGTTTGAGGGCCATTGAACACTACCCATTTCCCTAATGCATCATAATTAAACACCTGTGCTAAGTAACTTCTTACTGATCCACTGTGGAAATTTGCTGGGTACTCAACAGTCCTTGACATTTTCTATCTCTTACTTGGGAGGGTGGTCTCAAGGTTATGCTTTGGTTCTCCTTGAAAACAAAAAAACAAAAAACATCCAGCAACTTCTTTCTACTCCATGAAAAATTCTTATTGAGGTATGGATTTCAGGGCCTTTCAAGGACACTTAGGGAAGAAAATATTTTGTGAATTTAGGGGGCATTCCTGTTTTCACAAAAGCAGTGGTAATTAAAATGCACTGTCCAACAGTGAAGTATATGAGAGTGTTTTTTTTTTTAAAGTGTGTGTTTTTGTTTTGTGTTTTTAATGTTACTAATTCAGTGAAGAGAATGTAGTGCCTTTTTAATGAAGTTGGCTGTGCTATTAATATGAGAAATAGGTATAAATTAGACAAACCAATGTTGCAGTGTGTCAAAAGGCTCAGCAAAAAGGGTCCTTCTCCACTGTCAGGCTCAGAGTTGCAATACACTTCCATACTGCTGCATTGAGAATTTTTCTTTCATCTTGAACAGCAGCCAGCAAACAGGTTTGACTCTAGGATAAGTTTGTGGCGTAAGTGGAGTCTGTCTTCAACTCATGTCACTTCTCTTTCTTGGTAATAACTTTACATTTTGGGTATTGTGTCTCTTTTCTGTTTACCTTGTTCCCTCTGTCAAAACAAGAAATAGTAATAGCTAATGGGTGTAGTTTATTGAGTATCTAATCTTGTCTGTATTGTTAATACACACTGAATAAATCTAATTTTTTAACCCCCATGTTACAGCTGAAGTAAATTATGCTGAGGGAGGTTAAGGCATGCTTATTGTGTCCTATAGCACTTATGTGTCATGGTTGGACATTAAACCTAGTCTGTGTGACACCAAATCTGTGAACTTTCCAGTTAAGAAGAGAATCTTTAACTGTAATTTGTGCTTGGTGATTGTTTCAGTAATTACTCTTTAGAAAATGTATTCTCTAGATTAGGTACTTTAAGTTTTTATTTTCTAACACTGCATTGAAATGCTTGGCAAAGAAAATCTTGGCCATTATCAACAAGGTAGGGAGAAATTGGGAAATCCATTCAGATACATGGTGTATTAATGAAATTCTCCAGATTTTCTTAATTTTGTCACTTAAGGTGATTAATTTGGAGAGAGTCCTGTACACTAAATTTCCTATCCATTTATGCCTTTTCTTCACCTTCCTAGAAGAATATACAACCCTGCATTTGTAGAACAAGAATCCCTAAGGAAAATACCATGAGCATAGCTTTGGTGATGTAAGGCTACAACGTTTTGTTTCTAGAGTCAATTGGGCCTTCAGTTCTGCTTAGTAATTCTTTCCTGTGTTCCATGTCTTTCATTTCTAACAATAGCTATTCCCCTCTTTTATCATGTTCTTCAAGATTTAACCACCTCTCAGGTGATGACCTCACTCTGAATTCACAGAGACAAAGTTCTCAAATAAGAATTTCATATGCTCTTTCGGATTCCAATGGATATGAAAACCATGTCTATTTACTTTCTCATTTCTCTCTTTTTAGAAAAACATATGTCTGTTCTTTTGTTCAGAGATAACAATTTAATCTTAGTGTCTTGGATCTTCTTAATGGCTCTGCCTTGCTCTATCCATCATTTCTTTTCTTTCTCTTCTGAAACTTTTATATTTTCTTTTCTACAGGTTCCTTCCTTTTACTTATAAACATGCTCTAGTTTCTTATCTTACAAAATCAAAATAATAATTTTTTAAAATGACCAGACTTTGTTTGACATTACATATCCTCTATCTATTGTTTCATTCTTATTTTTCTTGGAGGTTTGTTGATGTTTTTTTCCCAGTCTTTGATTCACTTCCCCACTGCCTGTTAACTCTCCACTCCCTTGCAACCAACCTTCTATCTCCTCCACCGCATGGAGCTTATGACTTTTGAACCACACAGCCCCATTGAGAATTCAGTCCTGGTTTCATTGAGCACATATGTGTAATTGAATTCTCTTATCTTGTCTTCCTTGACATTTTTCTTATTTCCTTTTGATTCTTGGAGTCTTTCCAGTCAACATGATAGACATTTCTTCCTCTACTTGATCTTTAAATATGGGATGGGTTTTTTCCTCAGTTGTCTTTTCTCGCTTTTCATTCTGTCCTCAGGTGACCTAAACTCTGAGGATGTGCAATTCTGTCTCTCTCAGGTCTCTATTCTGAGTTCTACAATAACATAACCATTTGTTGATGTTATTACTTGGCTGCACCACAGGATCCCCAGACTCATTATGCATTCATTCAACATCTCCCCCTACACATCTCACCATGAATCTTTTTTTTTTAATCTTTTCTTTTTTTTTTTTTTTTTTTTTTTTAAAAAAAAAAAAAAGCTTTAATAGGTTTTTTGGGAACAGTTGGTGTTTGGTTACAGGAATAAGTTATTTAGTGGTGATTTGTGAGATTTCGATGCAACCATTGTCCAAGCAGTGTTCACTGTACCCAATGTGTAATTTTTTATCCTTCTCCACCCTTTACCCTTTTTCCTGAGTCTGCAAAGTCCAATGTATCACTCGTATACCTTTGTGTCCTCAAAGCTTAGCTCCCATATATGAGTAAGAACATACAGTGTTTGGTTTTCCATTTCGGATTTACTTCACTTAGAATAGAAGTCTCCAATTCCATCCAGGTTGCTGCTAATGCCATTATTTCATTCCTTTTTATGGCTGAATAATATTCCATAGTGTACACACACACACACACACACACACACATGTAAAATATTTATCCACTTGTCAATTGATGGGCATTTGGACTGGTTCCATATTTTTGCAGTTGCAAACTGTGCTGCTATAAACATGTGTGTGCAAGTATCTTTTTCATATGATGACTTCTTTTTCTCTGGGTAGATACCCAGTAGTGGGATTTCTGGATCAAATGGTAGATTTACTTTTAGTTCTTTAAGGAATTTCCACACTGTTTTCCATGGTGGTTGTATTAGTTTACATTCCCACCAGCAGTGTAAAAGTGCTCTCTTTCCACTGCATCCATGCCAACATCTGTTATTTTTAAATTTATTGATTATGCCATTCTTTAAGTGGTATCACATTATGGTTTGGATTTGCACTTCCCTGATAATTAGTGATGTTGAGCATTTCTCCATATGTTTGTTGGCAATTTGTACATCATCTTTTGAGAAATGTCTATTTATGTCCTTAGCCCACTTTTTGATAGGATTGTTTGTTTTTTCCTTGCTGATTTGTTCTTTGTAAATTCTGGATGTTCATCCTTTGTCAGAAGTACAGAGTCTGAAGATTTTTCTCCCACTCTGTTAACTTTGCTGATTATTTCTTTTGCTGTGCAGATGCTTTTTAGTTTATAGTCTCATCTATTTGTCTTTATTTCAGTGGCATTTGCTTTTTGGTTCTTGATCATGAAGTCTTTGCCTAAGCCAATGTCTAGAAGGGTTTTTCTGATGTTATCTTCTAGAATCTCTATGGTTTCAGGTCTTAGATTTAAGTATTTGATCCATCTTGAGTTGATTTTTATATAAGACGAGAGAGGAGGATCCAGTTTCATTCTTCCACACTTGGCTTGCCAATTATTCCAGCATCATTTGTTGAATAGAATATCCTTTCCCCACTTTATGTTTTTGTTTGCTTTGTCAAAGGTCAGTTGGCTATAAGTATTTGACTTCATTTCTGGGTTCCCTATTCTGTTCCATTGGTCTATGTACCTATTTTTATACCAGGACCATGCTGTTTTGGTGACTGTGGCCTTATAGTTTGAAGTTGGATAGTGTGATGCCTCCATATTTGTTCTTTTTGCTTAGTCTTGCTTTGGCTGTGTGGACTCTTGTTTGGTTCCATATGAATTTTAAGTTTGTTTCTTCTTGTTCTATGAAGAATGATGGTGGTCTTTTGATGGAAATTGCATTGACTTTGTAGATTGCCTTAGGCAGTATGGTCATTTTCAGAATATTGATTCTACCCATCCATGAGCATGGGATGTGTTTCCATTTGTTTTTGTTGTCTATAATTTCTTTCAGCAGTGTTTGGTAGTTTTCCTTGTAAAGGTTTTTCACATCTTGGTTGGGTATATTCTTAAGTATTTTATTTTATTTGCAGGTTGCAAAAGGGGTTGAGTACTTGATTTGATTCTCAGCTTGCTCACTGTTGGTGTTTGGCAGAACCACTGATTTGTGTACATTAATTTTGTATCTGCAGCTTTGCTGAATTTATTTACTAATTCTAGGAGCTTTTTGTATGAGTCTTCAGGGTTTTCTAGGTATACAATTATATCATCAGCAAGCACAACAGTTTGACTTCCTCTTTACTGAGTTGGATGCCTCTTTTTTCTTTCTCTTGTCCGGCTAGGACTTCTAGTCCTATTCTGAATAGAAGTGATGAAAATGGGTATCCTTGTCTTGTGCCAGTTCTCAGGAGAAATGCTTTCAACTTTTCCTCATTCAGTGTCATGGTAGCTGTGAGTCTGTCTTAGATGGCTTGTGTTACCTTAAGGTATGTCCCTCTTATACCACTTTTGCTGACGGTCTTAATCATAAAGGTTGCTAGATTTTGTCCAATGCTTTTTCTGCATCTATCGAGTTGACCATGTGATTTTTGTTTTTACATATCTTTATGTGGTGTATCACATTTTTTGACTTGTGGATGTTAAACCATCCCTGCATCCCTGGTACAGAACTCACTTGATCATGGTGGATTATGTTTTTGATATGCTGTTGGATTCAGTTTGCTAGTATTTTATTGATGACTTTTGCATCTGTGTTCATCAGGATATTGGTCCATTGTTTTCTTTTTCTGTTATATCCTTCCCTGGTTTTGGTATTAGGGTGATACCGGCTTTATAGAAAGATTTAGGGAGGATTCCCTCTTTCTTTGTCTTTTGGAATAATGATGATAGGATTGATATGAATTCTTCTTTGAATGTCTGATAGACTCCAGCTGTTAAGCTGTCTAGGCCCAGACTTTTTTCTTGGCAGTTTTTTTTTTTTTTATTACTATTTCAATCTCACTGCTTTTTCTTGGTTTGTTCAGAGATTCTATATCTTTCTGGTTTAATGAAGCAGGGCTGTATATTTCTAGGAATTTATTTATCTCCTCTAGGTTTTCTAGTTTGTGTGCATAAAGTTGGTTATAGTAGCCTGGAATAATCTTTTGCATTTCTGTGGAATCAGTTGTAATATCTTCTGTTTCATTTCTAATCTAATTGAGCTTATCTGGATCTTCTCTCTTCTTGGTTAATCTTGTTAATGGTCTGTCAATTTTAATTATCTTTCCAAAGAACCAGCTTTTTGCTTCACTTACCTTTTGTATTATTTGTTTGTTTGTTTTAATTTTATTTAATTCTGCCCTGATCTTTATTATTTTCTTCTGCTAGGTTTAAGTTTGGATTGTTCTTTTTTCTCCAATTCTGTGAGGTATGACCTTAGATTTTTTATTTGTGCTCTTTCAGACTTTTTGATGTAGGCATTTAATGCTAGGAACATTCCTCTTGGCACTGCTTTTTCTGTATCTCACAGCTTTTAATAGGTTGTGTCACTGTTATCACTCAGTTCAGAGAATTTTTAAATTTCCAGCTTGATTTTATTGTTCACCCAATGATCATTCAGGAGCAAGTTATTTCATTTCCATATATTTGCATGATTTTGAAGGTTCCTTTTGGAATTGATTTCTGATTTTGTTCCACTATGATCTGAGAGAGTACTTGATATAATTTTGATTTTCTTAAATTTACTGACACTTGTTTTGAGGCCTATTACATGGTTTGTCTTGGAGAATGTTCCATGTGATGATGAATAGAATGTATATTCTGCAGTTGTTGGGTAGAATCTTCTGTAAATATCTATTAAGTCCATTTGTTGTAGGATATAGGTTAAGTTCATTGTTCTTGGTTGACTTTCTGTCTTGATGGCCTGCCTAGTGCCGTCAGTGGAATATTAAAGTCTTCCACTATTATTTCGTTTCCATCAGTCTCATTTCTTAGGTCTGATTAATAAATTTCATAAATTGGGGAGCTTCAGTGTTAGGTGCATATATATTTAAAGTTGTGATATTTTCCTACTGGACTAGTTCTTTTTTCATTAATGTCCCTCTTTGTCTTTTTAAACTGCTGTTGCTTTAACATTTGTTTTGTCTGATAAAACACTAGCTACTCCTGCTCACTGTTGATGTCCATTTGCATGGATTATGTTTTCTCCCCGCATACCTTAATTTTATGTGAGTCTTCATGTGTTAGCTGAGTCTCCTGAAGACAGCAGAAACTTGGTTGGTGAATTCTTATCCATTCTGCAATTCTGTATCTTTTAAGTGGAACATTTAAACCATTTATATTCAATGTTAGTATTGAGATATGAGGTACTATTCTATTTATCATGCTATTTGTTGCCTAAATATCTCGGTTTTTAAAATTGTATTATTGTTATATAGGTCCAGTGAGATTTATGCTTCAAGGAGGTTCTATTTTGGTGCATTTTAAGGATTTGTTGCAGGACTTAGAGCTCCTTTTAGCAGATCTTGTAGTGCCAACTTGTTAATGACTTGTTATCTCAGCATTTGTCTGTCTGGAAAAGACTGTATCATTCCTTCATTTATCAAGCTTAGTTTCACTGGATACAAAAATTCTTGACTCATAATTATTTTTATTAATGAGGCTAAAAATAGGACCTCAATCCCTTCTATTTTATAGGGTTTCTGCTGAGAAATCTGCTGTTAATCTGAGCAGTTTTCCTTTTTAGGTTACTCTATTCTTTTGCCTTGTAGCTCCTATGATTCTTTCCTTCATCTTGACTTTAGATAACCTGATGACTATGTGCCTAAGTGATTATCTTTTTGTGATGAATTTCCTGGATCTTCTTTTAGCTTCTTGTATTTGGATGTCTAGGTCTCTAGCAAGGCTGGGGAAGTTTTCCTTGATTATTCCCTAAAATATGGTTTCCAAACTTTTAGATTTCTCTTCTTCCTCAAGAACATCTATTGTTCTTAGGTTTGGAAATTTAACATAGTCTAAAACTTCTTGAAGTCTTTGTTCATCTTCTAAATTCTTCTGTCTTCATCTTTGACAGACTGGGTAAATTCAAATGCCTTGTCTTCGAGCTCAGAAGTTCTTTCTTCTGCTTGTTTGATTATATTACTATGACTTTCCAGGGCATTTTGCACTTCTCTAAGTGTGTCCTTGATCTCCACAATTTGTGATTGTTTTTTATTTACGCTATTTATTTCACTAATAAATTTTCCTTTTTTCTTTTTTTTTTTTTTTTTTTGAGACTGAGTCTTGCTTTGTAGCCCAGGCTAGAGTGCAGTGGCTTGATCTCGGCTCACTGCAGCCTCTACTTCCCGGATTCAAGTGATTCTCCTGCTTCAGCCTCCTGAGTAGCTGGGATTACAGGTGCCTACCACTGTGCCCACCTATTTTTTTTTTTTTTTTTTTTTTTTTAGTAGAGGTTAGGTTTCACCATCTTGGCCACGATGGTCTCGAACTCCTGACCCCATGATCCACCCACCTCAGCCTCCCAAAGTGCTGGAATTACAGGCATGAGCCACCACACCTGGCCATCAATTTTCCTTTCACATACTGTATCATTTTTTTGATTTCTTTAAGTTGGATTTTACCTCCGGTTCCTCCTTGATTAGTTTAATAACTGACCTTCGGAATTATTTTCCTGGCAATTCAGAGATTTTATTTTGGTTTGGATCCATTACTGGTGAGCTGGTATGATCTTGTAGGGGTGTTAAAGAACTTTGTTTTGTCATATTGTTACAATTTTTTTTTCTGCCAAACAGGAGCTGCAAGTTAGTCCTGCCTCCCCTCTGCCACCTCAATCCTCATCCTGAACTTACTCCTTATTCTCCTTAAGAACATACCCATTCATCTATATTCTCAAGCCAGAAATGGTTCCCTCTCATTTGGGTAGACTATGTCGAAGGGAAGATCTGGGATTCGAGAGCTGCTGTTCAGATCCTTGTCCCCTTGATGTGGTATTCTTCCCCTTCCCCTAGGAATTGGGCTTCCTGAGAGCCAAACTGTAGTGATTGTTTTTGTTCTTCTGAATCTAACTACCCAAAGGAGCTACTATGCTCCAGGCTGGTAGTGGGAAGTATCTGTAAAGAGTCCTGAGATGTGATCTGTCTTCAGGTCTCACAGCCATGCAAACCAGCACCTGCTGTGATGGAGGTAGCAGGGGAGTAAAGTGGACTCTGTGAGGGTCCTTTTGGTGTTTTTGTTTAGTGTGCTGGTTTTTTGTTGGTTCGCCTCTAGCCAGGAGATGGTACTTTCAAGAGCACATTAGCTGTGGTCCTATAGGGAGAATGCAAACTTGCCCTAGGGACACCTGGTTAAGTGTGCAGGTTTCTCAGGCGGTGGGCAGGATCATAGAGCTTCCAAAAGATTATGATCTTTGGCTACCAGAGCAGGTAGAGAAAGACTACCAGGTGAGGGCAGGGATAGGCTCAGCCTCCCCTTGCATGGGGCTTGCTGCAGCTGCTGTTGGGGATGGAGATATGGTTTCCCTGTCCAGTAGAGCTATATTCCCAGGGGGATTATGGCTGCCTCTTCTGAGTCACACAGATTGCAGGGAATTGAGGAAAAGCCAGTGGTCACAGGCTTCACCCCAGTCCCATGCAAACAGCAATCCTAAAGGCCAATCTCATTCTCACTGTGCCCTTGCAACAGCATTGTGTCTATTTCCAGGCAGCTGGTGACCAGGGCTGAGAACTTGCTTTAGACTACCAGCTTCCCCACTGAGAAAGCAAGCCTACTCACAGTATTTCAGGGTCTCAGGGAGGCTGCAGCAGCAATAGAGTTCCATCAAAGGGTCTGTGGATTTTCTCGGCTTTCCTGGCATGTTCCTGAAGTAGTTCTTTGAGCAAAAGTTCACAGTGTGAGTCTCCACATGCTGCTGTGTCCGTCCAAACAGGAGCTGAAAGCTAGTCCTGCCTCCTGTCTGCCACCTTAATCCTCATCCTGAATCTTACTCCTGATTCTCCTTAAGAACATAGCCATTCATCTATATTCCCAAGCCAGAAATGGAAAAATCTTCTCATATTCTTCCAATTCCCACCCTCCTTGCCACATGCAATTTGTTATCAATTTTCTCTAAATGTTTCTTTTGTATTTTTAATATTTTTAGTTTTAGTTAGGTACAGTTGTCAAAATTATATATATATATATATATATATATATATATATATATATATAGTATATGCAACATGATGTTTTGATATACCTTTACATTTTGAAATGACTACCATGGCCAAGCTAATAAATATATGCATGACCTAACCTTTTGTGTGTATGTGGTGAGAATGCTTAATATCTACTCGCTTAGTAAGTATAAATCTATATCCTTATTTTTGTCATATTACCTGTTCAGTCTTATTACTTCAATTCAGGCTTCCATCATTGTTGCCTGGATCACTTCGGCAACCTCCTGACTGATATGGTTATTACACTATTGGAAGCAAGGAAATCAATCTAAACCTTTTGCAGTTTAGGCTCATGATGAAGTCTGTTTTAACTAGGATAATGGCTTTAGGAATGGAGGATGAGGGAAGTGAGGCAGGAGGAGCAACTGAAAACAACAGAGAAGGTATGAAACAGTTGTGAAAAACTAGAAATTGAACTGACCAGAGAAATGTATGAGATTTCTTAGACAGTCTGAGATCCACTTGAAAAACTCTGACTCTCTAGTGGCCCCATTCTGTGCAAGTGTGATACCTCCAGCAGCCCCTGTATAAGTGAAGAGAAGTGGGCATTTGGCTTTGCAAAGGGTTAACATTTTTGTGAATGTTGAGATGGAGTGAATATATTTTGCAAGTGAATCTTAGGGGCCCAGATGTCCAACTACAATAGGCAGAATAATGCCTCCCTAAGATGTCCAGGTTCTAATTCCCAGAACCTGTGACTGTTTCTTCATACGGAAAAGGGGACTTCACAGGTGAGATTAAGAATCTTGAGATGGGGAGATTTTGCTGATTATTCTGGTGGGCCCTAAAAGTAATCACAAATGTCCTTTTAAGAGGGAGGCAGAGGGATATTTTACAGAAAAGGATAAGGAGATATGATGATTAGAAACAGAGGTTGGAGTGAGATGCTTTAAAGATGGAGGAAGGAGCCATGGACCAGGGACCACTGGCAGCCACTAGAAAGCAAGAAGGCAAGGAATTGATTCCCTACTCATAATTTCCAGAAGAAACTAGCCCTGCTAACACCTTGAGTTTGGCTCGGTGTAACTGATTTTAGATTCTGACCTCAAGGGTGTATTTGCATTGTTTTAAGCAACTAAGTTTATGATAATTTCTTATGGTAGCAGCAGGAAACTAATACAGGCTTAATTTAGGGTAGGGATTTTAGCAGAGAGATAGGGAGATAGAAAAAGGGCACGAGAATAGAGAATAATTTGAACAGAATGTTGAAATGATAGTCTAAGTACTCAGCTTATTAAGGTAGAAGTGGAGATATTCAGGGACTGGTAGGAAGAAAGGAGAAGGCTCAAGTGGATCAGAAGATTTCTATTTCAATTGCAGTAGCTGGGTGAATTACTTGTAAATTATAACAATTTACCTGTGTTTTAAAAAGCATATCAGCTGGGTGCTATGGTGCATGCCTGTAATTCCAGCACTTTGAGAGGCTGAGGTGGGAGGATTACTTGAGGCCAGGAGTTCAAGACCAGTGTCTCACTATGTTTAGTGAGACACCATCTCTACAAAATAAATAAATAAATAAATAAATTAGCTGGATGTGATGGTGCATGCTTGTAGTCACAGCTACTCGGGAGGCTGAGGTGGGAGAATCACTTGAGCCTGAGAGGTTCAGGATATAGTGAGCCATGATTTGATTTGACCCCTAGAATCTCCAAATATGGGTTGATACAGCTGTTAACAAAGTACTAAAAGTACACGCTTTGGTAAAATTTTTGGAATATAGTAGCTCAATCTGTATTGGGATAGAGATAAAATAAAAACTCCAGCTGGGAAAGGTGATAATTTACATTTTGATAGAGACAGCTAGAGTAATAGAAATCTGGTAACATATCTGCTCAAGTCCAAAAAATATCACAAGAAATTTACACTTACAGATGCACATATGCATAAATAGTGTTAGGAACGGAAACATATCAAAGTCCATTTCATAATACTATTAGCAAATATGATGTATTTTATTATTTGTATACCCACAGAGCAGGAAACTAATGTTATTTGGAAATGATTCAAAATGATCATTTGTTTAGATCCAGGTATTAGTTATCTCACCAAAAAATATCTATAACAAGACACATATTTAGCTATAGGGCCATACTAGTATAGTGTTCATGTCAGATTCATGAGAGTAATGCACATGCATTGTATTTATATGACGTTTTCCTTCTTACTTACAGTGTTACCTGTAAATGCCTGTCTTCTTTTATCACAATTGGATGCTTAATTTATGGAGAAAGCTGCTGCCAGGGTTTTCAGCATCTCCTCTCCTCTCCTCTCCTCTCCTCTCCTCTCCTCTCCTCTCCTCTCCTCTGGGTTATTATGTCCTTCTATTGCTGTGAACTTCATGTAGTCTGACTATAAACCCATCCAAAGGAAAACTTAAACAGCCTCATTGTCAGTTGGACTCTTCGCCTTTGTTCTATAAGCAATAAAACTATATGTCCCTGGCTAAATGTAAATAGATAGGTTTAGTATTGTCCTTCTGGAGATAAACTGCAATGTTGATTTTTCCACATTGAATCATTTAATGGATTTTTTCCACGTGATGGTTTTTTATATGCTAATGAAACATGTAAAGTGTGACATTAAATAGTATAAGGGTCTAAATAGCACTAACATGGTAAGATTAGAAAATTATTTTCTAAATTCTCATCTGTGTGATGCATTCTGCATGTGCAAGTCAGTACAACAAAGTTGTCTTGAGCGGTCACTTATTTCAGTCAATGCAACAATCATAGGAATAATACTGACTAGCTGTATCAAAAGCACATTTTATATTAGGGCACAGACTAGCAAATTATAGTTCATGGGCCAAACCTGGCCAGTTTTCTAATACAGTTTTATTGAAACAAAGCCATAACCATTCACTGGCATATTGTCTATGGCTTCTTTAGCTGTACAATGACAGGCTTCAGTAGTTGTCCCAGAGACCTTATGGTCTGCAAAGCCTAAAATATTTACCTGGCCCTTTAAGAAAAAGCTCATGACCACCATATTTGAGTCAAGTACATACAATACAGATATAGTGTCTTACTTTACAAAGTGTCTTGCATGTTCTGAGATAATTTTCATTTCAAAATTTCTCATCTTCATCAATTATTTAAATGTCCTATGAATTCCAGTTTCATTACCCAAACTTTATTTGTGCCTTCTTGACAAAATATGCCTTCTTATTTTTGTTTCAAAAACAATGTTTCTATTTCTATAATACACTTCTTTCATTTTCGAAAGAGGTTTTTATAACATGAATCCCATACTTTGCTCTTGACACTTCTGTTATAATAAAATTATATTTTATGTGTGGTTTCCAATCCAAATTCAAATCCTTTGAGTTTTCAATTCATAAATAACAGAGCCCATGCTGTGGGGTTTTATTACCAGTGGTGACCTCTCTAATGCCACTTGTAGGAACTGTCTGAGTTTTGGACTCATCATTTAGTTACAATATAAACTAACTTGCCCTGTTTCCAAAATGGAACTATTAGCTGCTTATCTGCAAGGATATGAAGTCTCTGGACTTGAGTCTATGCTCTTAACTTGCATATGTTGAACCAGCCTTGCATCCCAGGGATGAAGCCAACTTGATCATGGTGAATAAGCTTTTTGATGTGCTGCTGGATTTGGTTTGCCAGTATTTTACCAAGGATTTTCACATCGATGTTAATCAGGGCCAACGATCTTACTTATTTTTTTGTTGTGTCTCTGCCAGGTTTTGGTATCTAGATGATGCTGGCCTCATAAAGTGAGTTAGGGAGGATTCCCTCTTTTTCTGTTGTTTGGAATAGTTTCAGAAGGAATGGTACCAGCTCCTATTTGTACCTCTGGTAGAATTCAGCTGTGAATCCATCTGGTCCTGGGCTTTTTGGTTGGTAGATTATTAATTACCGCCTCAAGTTCAGAACTTGTTATTGGTCTATTAATGGACTTGACTTCTTCCTGGTTTAGTCTTGGGAGGGTGTATGTGTCCAGGAATTTATCGGTTTCTTCTAGATTTTCTAGTTTGTGTAGAAAATGTTTATATATTCTCTGACAGTAGTTTGTATTTCTGTGGGCTCAGTGGTAATATTCCCTTTATCATTTTTATTGTATCTATTTGATTCTTCTTTTTTTTTCTTCTTTATTGGTCTGCCTAGTGGTCTATTTTATTAATCTTTTCATAAAACCACCTCCTAGATTCATCGATTGTTTGAAGGGTTTTTCGTGCCTCTATCTCCTTCAGTTCTCCTCTGATGTTAGTTATTTCTTGTCTTCTGCTAGCTTTTGAATTTGTTTGTTCTTGCTTCTCTAGTTCTTTTGTGATGTTTGGGTATCAATTTTAGATCTTTCCCACTTTCTCCTGCGGGCATTTAGTGCTATAAATTTCCCTCTAAACACCCCTTTAGCTGTGTTCCAGATATTCTGGTATGTTGTGTCTTTGTTCTCATTAGTTTTAAATAACTTACTTATTTCTGCCTTATTTTATTATTTATTCCGTAGTCAGTCAGGAGCAGGTAGTTCAGTTTCCATATAGTTGAGTGGTTTTTAGTGAGTTTCTTAATCCTGAGTTCTAATTTGATGGCACTGTGGTCTGAGAGACTATTTGCAATGACTTCCATTCTTTTGCATTTGCTAAGGAGTGCTTTACTTCCAATTATGTGATCAGTTTTAGAACATTTATATGACATTTTTCTTGTTACGTACAGTGGTGTAAGTACAGTGGTGCTGAGAAGAATGTATATTCTGTGGCTGTGGCGTGGAGAGTTCTGTAGATGTCTATTAGGTCCGCTTGGTTCAGAGCTGAGTTCAAGTCCTGAATATCCTTGTTAATTTTCTGTGTTGTTGATCCATCTAATACTGAGGGTGGGGTATTATAGTCTCCCATTATTATTGTGTGGGAGTCTAAGTTGCTTTGTAGGTCTCTAAGAACTTGCTTTATGAATCTAGGTTCTCCTATATTGGTTGCATATATTTTTAGAATGATTAGCTCTTCTTGTTGCATGATCCCTTTACCATTATGTAATGCCCTTCTTTGTCTTTTTTATTTTGTTAGTTTAAAGTCTGTTTAATCAGAGAATAGGATTGCAACCCCTTCTCTTTTTTTGCTTTCCATTTGCTTGGTGAATATTCCTCCACCCCTTTATTTTGAGCCTGTGTGTGTCCTTGCATGGGAGATGGCTCTATTTGTTTCCCCAAAATTCACATATTTATTAAAAGGAGAGCCCTAACCATCTGTTTGATATTGGACTGTGGGTCACTATTAACTTGTGGCTCATAGACCATTTGTCTGCACACAATATTTTCAGGTGTGTAGTGAGGAAATTTAGGGTAAAAGGACCTCTGCCATGAGGAAGTAAAAGGGAGATTTTTTTTTTCTTCTAAAGTGGGGACATGCCACCCTCTGGTGAGTATGCTGCTTTCGCACTCATAGTATGGGTAGTTTTTTTTCTTGACTTATGAGGAGGCACCCATATTTAATACAATTTAAGTAGACATGGTTCTTGCAAGTAGTCAATGAACTCTCTCTTTCAGGGCACCATGGTGTTTGGGAAGTTATTTCCTACAGAATGGCAGTTTAAATCCTAGACAATTTGGACCCTTTAATGCAGATGAGTTTGTGTTGCGATCCTTCCCACTGCTGCTTTTTAAGACAAAGCTGATAGAAATTTAATTCTGTGAAACAAAAATAAAAATAATAATAGTATAAGTTAAATGCATTCAAATGCTCAGCTGTTTTAATTTCATTGGATTTTTGAGGAGATTTAGCAATACTGCCCCAGGCAGATGACAAATTTGGAGAGGATATGAAATTGCTTGTATAGATTATTTTGTAAGAGTTAGAATACCTGGTTGTATTTATCAAGGAAAAAGTTTAGTTAGGATTAAAGTTGCAAAGCTTCCTGTTTTACTGAGAACTGAAAATGAATGACCCAGGAGGTGGCCTGTGAGATTCTACATTGCTTGCGAAGGATAGGTTCAAGATGCTTAGCTTTCTCTTTCTATAATTTTATTGATGGGTATATGTAATCACTGAGCTTGCTCCCCTTCCCATGCTGCTCTCTAGCCCACTGTAGAGCACCAAATCAAGTGAATGGAACTTCTAGCCTTTTTGAAAATGGCCCAAAAGACCTGGAGTAAGAGTTTTATGACTGTCATGTCTTTAGGTTCATTTTGTGTGATACTTGAAAATATCTATTTGATTAAATTAGGTGGTGAGTAATTTTACCCATGTTTTTCTGTGACTTGCTAGAAACGTCTCAAGATGCTCTTTCAAGCAGCCTAACTATAATGTACCTGCATTCCAATGTTCTGGTTGCAATCTGATCACCTTTGTGCCCTCCATGAAAGGCTCTTCAGCTATTCTTTACTTTCTTTCAACCCTCACCTCTGGTGTCTTAAGTAGATGGGTTAAGAGCCAGCCAGTCTAGGGGCAAATATCTGGTTTGTTCTTTAATCTCATCTGTATAAAATGGAAATTATAATACCAGTATTAACTTCACTAAACTGTACAATAAATAAATAGGATCTTAGAAGTGTATCTGGCACGTACTTTTATATTATATATTCCTAAAGATCTAGTCCTAGATGATAAAATAGTAGCTTCCTCTGAAATGTACAAAGCAATGACAGGACAGAATAAGCAATGATAGTGATACTAGTTATTATTATTAAGCTGAATGTCAATGTAAATATTTTTAACTTCATTCTGTTTTTATTATTTTTCCTGTTTTTTTCTTATTTTATTTTTTCCCCCTTTAATCCTTCAGTCTTCCTTAGAACCCTTTTGCAACTCATCTTCTAAGAGTCTGTGTCTGGTGTATTCCTGTTCTATGATCTCTTTATTCACATGTCTTTCATTGTGCTCATTGTCATATCATTCCCTAGCTAGACCTCAACACGGGCAATAATCTTCTAGGCAATGTATAGCAATGGCATTGTTGTTCTTAATGATCTTCCAGAATGGTATGTTAATAACCTCAATATGTATACACGTGTGATGAGTTAATTTGAGTCCTGAGGTCCTTCAGAATATGAAGATGAGAGAACCAGAGCATAACTCTAAGCAGTCAGCTACTTGTGGGATGTTTTATTTGTATTTCTTCAGTTTCCATTAGATTGTATGTTTTCTCCTTCTTTCTTTCTTTCTTTCCTTTTTTTTTTTTTTTTTTTTGGAGACAGAGTCTTGCTCTGTTGCCCAGGCTAGAGTGCAGTGGCACGAACTAGGCTTACTGCAACTTCTGCCTCCTGGGTTCAAGCAATTCCCTGCCTCAGTCTCCTGAGTAGCTGAGATTACAGGCATGTGCCACTATACCCAGCTAAATTTTATATTTTTAGATAAGATGTGGTTTCACCATCCTGGCCAGGCTGGTCTTGAACTCCTAACCTTGTGATCCATCTGCCTCAGGCTCCCAAAGTGCTGGGATTATAGTCATGAGCCACCGTGCCTGGCCAGATTATATGTTTTCTTAAATGAAGACTAGCCAATCAAGCTTGTGAAGACTCTTAATAGCCAACACAATCTCTCTTTCTATTCTTTACACCAACCATACCCAGACCGTACTTAGATATATTTATATACATATTTTCAGCCTCATCTTGGCACGAGCCAGGTGTCTGAGTCCTTGAACAACCAAAAATTATACTTTAAGCTCCGTGTTCCCCTATCAGAGCAGTACCTTGAGGGCTGCTATAAAGACCCGACTTTGCAATTTTGAGCTTTCTTGGTTTTAGAGAGAGAGTTATTTCTAAGGCATAACCCTGCTGCAGGTGAAAGCATATGATTTTCTCCAGTTCTGCCAGTTGTTTTAGTTCTTTAATCTGCAGGCTGTCATATCCCACTTCCACATTTAAAGTCTCAGGCAAGTAGTTGATCTTTTCCTAATCACAAGGACATCTCCAGGATCATTAGTTCAGTGACTCTTGAACCATTTTAGCTCACAATGGACTCTTTGCTTTTGTGTCTAGGAGAGTGGGTACCAATTGAGCAATAACTGCAAATATTCTCGCTAACATGTATGATTGTTTTTTCAAGAAGGGAGCAGACTGTAAATATTTTAAACTTTCCGGATCATATGGTCTCTGTTGAAACTATTCAACTCTATTTAGTCTGACTATAATTTTAAACAAATGGGTGTGGCTGTGCTCCAATAAAACTTCATTATCAAAAGAGGCAGATAGCAGGATTTGCCTCATGGTTTGCCAACTCCTAATTTATACTAATACCTTGAACTATAATTAGCTGCACACTTGCTTGTGCAAGACACAATACTAAATGCCTTACATGCATTAATTTATTTTATTCTCAGAACAACTTTGAGAGATAGGTGCTCTATTATCATAATATTTCAATAAAACTAAGGCACAAAAATGCACAAAGGAGGTAAGCAAATGGATTATCAAGTGACAATGCTAGGATTTAGTCCAAGTATATTTCACCTTAAAATCTAACTTCTGTGTACTATATTCTGCTAGTTTGTATTATATCTAATTCCAAAGTATTATTTGGTAAATAATGAATGAGTGAATAAAAAATTGTGATAAAATTATCTGTTAAAAACCTGTGTACTCAAATAGGACTGCAATACACAATCTAATGTTCAATTACATATTATCCTGTAATTATTGGAGTATGTCACAACATGAAGCAAACCCAATCTAGACAAATTATTTCAAACAGAAAGGGTTTTAGAAATGAATTAGAATAATTACCTAGAAGGTGCTGGGAAGAAAGATGTTTTGTGAATAAGGCTCTGCCTATTCTAGAAATGACAGCATTGTACACAAGGCTGATAGAAAGCACAAGTCTCAATGGCCAATAGTCAGAAACAGAGCTTTAAGGTGAGGGTGGCTGGCCAAAGAAATGGATATCAAAGAGCAAGTAGTTGTTTCATTCAAGTCTCCATTCTCCAGAAGAACTAGAGAAGGAAAGATTATCTTTTATTGGAGGAGATTGAGGTATTCTGCAGCTGAAATTTATTTAGGAAATTAAAAATAGAAACTAAGACAGAAATCTGTGTCAGAATGACTTATGGTGAGGCCTACATCCACCAGCAAGTTATGTAAGATATTGAACCACAGAAAGTAGGGAGGGATAACATGGGGAGAGATGCCAGATATAGGTGATGGGGGGGATGCAGGCAGCAAACCACATTGCCACGTATGTACCTAAGCAAAAATCCTGCATGATCTTCGCATGTACCCCAAAACTTAAAGTGCAATAAAATATATGTATATATAAAGAACTTTCTTCTTTAAGGAAAGGTAGTCCAGAGAGCAGGACAAGGAGGAGCATATGGATAGGGAAACATGTAGAACCAGCTGTGGATAAGAAAATTATGCAGGGGCTAAGATACAAGCTAGGTCTGACCAAAATGTTGACTCCTACCAGTATATAAACCCCCTAAGGGTAAAAAAAGATGACTTCATTTACATAGCACTAGGTCTACATGGCACAGTTTCAGGCCCTAAATACATACTCAATAATATTTATTGATTGCTCTATTAAAAAAGTCTCTAAGAAAATACAGAGCAGCTAGAACCTGAGTTTCCTATCTCCTAACTCTTTGCTACTTCATCAATTTTGCCATTGTATACTTAATTTTTGCTGATTCATTTTTACTTCAGTGTCCAAATTTGCGTGGCAGAGAATGTTACTCTTCTGAATGTCCTGTGCATCTGAGAATAATGTATGTGCTTGCCTTTGTCTATTTTGGCTGGTATAACAAAATACCATAAGTTGGTTAGCCTAGAAACAACAAAGATTGATTTCACAGAATTAATCTGCGTCTCACAAGTTGGATATGTAGTAATTTCACAATTATTCATTTCAAAATATATTCTAATTTAAATTATGATTTTTTCTTTGATTTATGGGTTATTTAGAAAGTGTGTTTATTAATTTGAAAACATTCAGGAATTCTTTTTTTTTTCTTTTTTTTAAATTGTAATTTAGGTTCTGGAGTACATGTGCAGATCATGCAGGATTGTTGCATAGGTACACACATGACAAGGTGATTTGCTGCCTTCATCACACCATCACCTATATCTGGTATTTCTCCCCTCATTATCCCTCCCAACCCTCCCCACCCCAGCTGCCCCTACCCTAGACCCCACCTACTGACCTCAGTGTGTGATGCTCCCCTCCCTGTGTCCACATGTTCTAATTGTTCAACACCCACCTATGAGTGATAACATATGGTGTTGGGTTTTCTGTTCATGTGTCAGTTTGCTGAGAATGATGGTTTCCAGATTTATCCATGTACCTATGAAGGACAAAAACTCATCATTTTTTATGGTTGCATAGTAATCCGTGGTGTATATGTACGACATTTTCTTTATTCAGTCTATCGATGATGGGCATTTGGCTTGGTTCCAGATCTTTGCTATTGTAAACAGTGCCACTATGAACATACATGTGCATGTTTCTTTATAATAGAACAATTTATAATTCTTTGCATATATACCCAATAATGGAATTGCTGGGTCAAATGGTATTTCTATTTCTAGGTCCTTGAGGAATCACCACACAGTCTTCCACAATGGTTGAACTAATTTACACTCCCACCAACAGTGTAAAAGTGTTCCTATTTCTCCACATCCTCTCCAGCATGTGTTGTCTCCAGATATTTTAATGATCGCTATTCTAACTGGTGTGAGATGGTATCTCAGTGGGGTTTTGATTTGCATTTCTCTAACGACCAGTGATGATGAGCATTTTTTCATATGTTTGTTGGCCTCAAGTATGTCTTCTTTTGTAAAGTGTCTGTTCATGTCCTTTGCACCACATTTGAATGGGTTTGTTTGTTTCTTGTAAATCTGTTTTAGTTCTTTGTAGTAATTGTGAATAGGAGTTCACTTTTGATTTGGCTCTGTCTGTTATTCGTGTATAGAAATGCTTTTGATTTTTGCACATTGATTTTGTATCCTGAGACTTTGCTGAAGTTGCTTGTCAGTTTAAGGAGATTTTGGGCTGAGGTGATGGGGTCTTCTAAATATACAATCATGTTCTCTGTGAATAGAGACAATTTGACTTCCTCTTCCTATTTGAATACCATTTATTTCTTTCTCTTGGCTGATTGCTCTGGCTAGAACTTCCAATACTATATTGAATAGGAGTGGTGAGAGAGGGCATCCTTATCTTGTGCCAGATTTTAAAGGGAATGCTTCCAGTTTTTGCCCATTCAGTATGATATGGGCTATGGGTTTGTTGTAAATAGCTTTTATTATTTTGTGACAACATACTATTGATGCCTAGTTTATTGAGGGTTTTTAGCATAAAGCACTGTTGAATTTTGTCAAAGGCCTTTTCTGCATCTATTGAGATAACCGTCTGGTTTTTGTCTTTGGTTCTGTTTATGTGATGGATTACATTTGTAGACTTGTGTATGTTGAACCAGCCTTGCATCACCGGGATGAAGCCTACTTGATGATGATGAATAAGCTTTTTGATTTGTTGTTGTGTTCTGTCTGCCAGTATTTTATTGAAGATTTTTGCATCAATGTTTATCATGGATGTTGGCCTGAAGTTTCCTTTTTTTTGGTGTATCTCTGCCCCGTTTTGGTATTAGGATGATGTTGGTTTCATAAAATGAGTTGGAGAGGATTCCCTCTTTTTGTATTGTTTGGAATAGTTTTCAGAAGGAGTCATACCAGCTCTCTTTGTTAAGTCTGGTAGAATTCAGCTGTGAACCTGTCTGGACCTGAGCCTTTTTTATTTGGTAGGTTATTAATTGCTGCCTCAACTTCAGCCCTTGTTATTGGTGTATTCACGGATTCAACTTCTTGGTTTAAACTCGGGAGAGTGTAAGTGTCCAGAAATTTATACATTTCTTCCAGATTTACTGGTTTGTGTGCATAGAGTTGTTTGTAGTAATCTCTGATGGTAGTTTGTATTTCTGTGGAATCAGTGTTGATATCCTCTTTGTCGTTTTTTATTGCATCTATTTGATTCTTCTCTCTTTTTTTATTAGTCTGGCTAGTGGTCTATTTTGTTATCTTAAAAAAAAAAAAAACAGCTCCTGGATTTGTTGATTTTTTGAAGGATTTTTTGTGTCTCTATCTCCTTCAGTTCTGCTCTGATCTTAGTTATCTCTTGTCTTCTGCAAGCTCTTGAGTTTTTGTTGTTGTTGTTGTTGTTGTTTGTTTGTTTGTTTGTTTGTTTTTTAATCTTGCTCCTTTAACTCTTTCAATTTTGATGATAGGATGTCAATTTTAGAGCTTTCCTTCCTCCTCATGTGGGTATTTATTGCTATGAATTTCCCTCTAGACACTGCTTTGGATGTGTCCCATAGATTCTGGTATGTTGTGTCTTTGTTCTCATTGGTTTTGAATAACATCTTTATTTCTGCCTTAATTTCATTATTTATCCAGTTGGCATTCAGGAGCCAGTTGCTCATTTTCCATGAAGTTGTGCGGTTTTGAGTTAGTTTCTTAATCTTTAGTTCTAATTTGATTGCACTGTGGTCTGAGAGACTGTTTGTTAGGATTTCTGTTCTTTTGCATTTGCTAAGGAGTGATTTACTTCCAATTATGTGGTCGATTTTAGAGTAAGTGCAATGTGGTGCTGAGAAGAATGTATATTCTGTGGATTTGGGGTTAAGAGTTCTGCAAATGTCTATTAAGTTCCCTGGTCCAGATCTGCATTCAGTTCCAGGATTTCCTTGTTGATTTTCTGTCTCATTGATCTGATATGGACAGTGGAGTGTTAAAATCTCCCACTATTATTTTGTGGGAGTCTAAGTCTCTTCATAGGTCATTAAAGACTTGCAGTATGTATCTAGGTGCTCCTGTATTGGGTGTGTATATATTTAGGATCATTAGCTCTTCTTGTTGTATTGATCCTTTTACCATTATGTAATGCACTTCTTTGTCTCTTTTGATTTTTGTTGGTTTAAAGTCCGTTTTATTAGCGACTAGGATTGCAATCCCTGCTTTTTTTTACTCTCCATTTGCTTGGTAAATCTTCTTCCATCCCTTTATTTTGAGTCTATGTGTGTCTTTGCTCATGAGATGGGTTTCCTGAATACAGTTCACCAATGGTTCTTGGCTTTTTATCCAATTTGCCAGTCTGTGTCTTTTTTGGGGGGCATGTAGTCTATTTATAATTAATGTTAATATTGTTATGTGTGAATTTGATCCTGCCATTTTATTGCTGGTTGGTTGTTTTGCCCTTTGGTTGGCGTAATTTCTTTATTGCATTGTTGGTCTTTACCATTTTGTTCTTTTTTGCAGTGGCTGGTACTGGTTTTTCCTTTCTGTGTTTATTGCTTCCTTCAGGAGCTCTTGCACAGCAGGTCTGGTAGTGACAAAATCCCTCAGCAATTGCTTGTCCATAAAGGATTTCATATATCCTTCACTTATGAAGTGTAGTTTGGCTAGACAAGGAATTCTAGATTGAAAGTTCTTTTCATTAAGGATGTTGAATATTGGCCCCCATTCTCTTCTGGCTTGTCGTGTTTCTGTGGAGAGATACGCTGTGAATCTTATGTGCTTCCCTTTGGGGGTGACCTGACCTTTCTCTCTGGCTTCCCGTAGCATTTTTTCCTTTGTTTCAACCCTAGTGAACCTGACAGTCATGTGCCTTGGGGTTACTCTTCTAGATGAGTATCATTGTGGTGTTCTCTGTATTTTCTGTATTTGAATGTCGGCCTGCCTTGCTAGGTTAGGGAAGTTGTCCTGGATAATATCCTGAAGAGAGTTTTCCAGCTTGGATTCATTCTCCCTGTCATCTTCCGGTACACCAATCAGGTGTAGATTAGGTCTTTTCACATAATTCCATATTACTTGAAGGTTTTGTTCATTTCTTTTCACTCTTTTGTTCTCTTTTCTTGCCTTCTCATTTTATTTCATTGATTTGATCTTCAATCTCTGATATCGTTTCTTCTGCTTGATCTGTTCAGCTATTGAAAGTTGTGTATGCTTCATGAAGTTCTTGTGCTGTGTTTTTCAGCTCCATCAAGTCATTTGTGTTCTTCTCTAAGCTGGTTATTCTAGTTAGCATTTTGTCTAACCTTTTTTCAAGGTTTTTACCTTCCTGGCATTGGGATAAAACATGTTCCTTTAACTCAGAGAAGTTTGCTATTACTCAACTTCTGAAGCCTGCTTCTGTTAATTCATCAAATTTGCTCTCTGTTCTGCTTTGTTCCCTTGCCGGTGAGGAGTTGTGAGCTCATGGTAGGGGAGAGATGTTTTGTTTTTTGATGACTTCATTCTTCTTGAGCTGGTTTCTCCCCATCTCTTGGATTTATATAGTTCTGATCTTAGGTAGCTGTTTGGGGAGGCAGCCTTTCCTTTGTTGTCTGTGGAGGCACTGCTGGGCTGCCACAGATTCAGTGGAGCTGCTGTGTCTTTTATTTACTCAGAAAAATGAGGCTGGTTTCTATAATGGCTGCTTCCCTTCCACCCACCAAGCTGGAGTGTTCCTGGTTGCTCTCCAACTGATGTTCTGGTTGCCTAACTCTGGAGTGAGACTTTTTTGGCCTGCTGGGTTTTGTGCAGCAGTGGAGGGACCCGTCCTGCCATTTCCGTTGTATCCCTGCATTCTGTTCCCCTTCTCACTGGGTAAGAAAGTAGCTCCATGGTGGCAGATAGCTCCATGCCACCAGCTTTTTGGCTTTTTTGGCGTCAGCCTGTGCTTTTACCTAGATCTATGCTGACAGCCCCAGGGCCAAAGTTGCTGTTTTGCCCTCTTCAGGCAGCTTGCTAATGCTTTTCAGCTAGTGAAGATATCCTGTTCTGTGGGTTGTAGAGGGCGTGGATAGAGCACTGGATCCGAACTGAAGTCCCAGAGAGGGAGATCCCCTGGTCCTGTGGTTGGTTGCACACTCCTCCTGGGTGGGGCAGTGTCCCACCTTGCTGCAACTTGCCCTATTTGCTTTATACCTACTTATTGACCAGACCCACAAAATGAACCTGGTATCTCATTTGAAATTGTGGAGACCATTCAGCTTCTGCATCTCTCTTTCTGGGAGCTGCTTTCTAGAGCTACCTCTTATTCGGCCATCTTGGGATCCTTGGGGTCTTAATGTTTAAATATTTTTGTGATTTAATTGAACTGCAGTTAAAGATCATGTACTGTATGACCCCACTCTTTTGGACTTTTTTGTGTTTTGCTTAATGACCTAAGATAAATTCAGTATTGTAAATATTTCAAATATACTAGAATTTGATTGATTAAAAAAATTTTTAGGTTCAGGGGTATATATGTGCAGCCTTGTTATATAGGTAAATCGCATGTCTTGGGGGTTTGGTGTGCAGATGGTTTTATCACACAGGTAATAAGCATAGTATTCCATAGGTAGATTTTTGATTCTCACCCCTCTTTCACCCTCCACTCTCAAGTAGGCCCCGGTGTCCATTGTTCCTTTCTTTGTGTCCATGTGTATTCAATGTGCAACTCTTGCTTATAACTGAGAACGTGTGCTGTTTGTTTCTTGGTAGAATATGTTTTCTGTAGTTTTGGCTGCAGCATTATGTCTGTTTATAACTCATATTTGTTGGTTTTGTTTGAACCCTGTGATTTTTGTGTTCAACTGGAGCATTTAATTTATTATATTTAATGTTATTTATTACTAATATATTTAGATTTATATATAATTTATCTGTGTTATCTGTCTTGCCTGTTCTATGTTTTTCTTTCTGTCATTACATTCATCTGGAAAAAAATTATTTTTCTTTTACTGGTTTATAGGTGATGTTTCTTTCACTGCTTATTCTGGAAATTAAAACACAGATTTTTAACTTGTCAAAATTAAAAGTTAGTCATTGCCTTCACCTTCTATCCTGACAATACAAGTTCCTTTAGAAGATTTAATGTCATGTATGCCTCTCCTGACATCTTATTGTTACATATTTTACTTCTATGTTTGCATTTTTAAACTCCAAAATTTTATAATTGTTTCATTTAGTATTTATTTAGAGTTTCTCCAACATATTCTTCAGTCCTTAGTGTTTGTTATCCCCAACCCATTCCTTCCATCTAAGATCACTTCTGCCTGAAATATGTTTATTAGAATGTTCTCATGTGTGGGTTGCTGTTGCTAAACACTTTGTCATTTTGGAGGAAAGGGAATATCTGAAAATGTCTTCTAGTCTCTCTCATTCTTAAAAGATTTTTTTGGTAGGCATATTCTGTGTTGTCAATTATCTCTTTAAGCACATTAAGGATGTCATTCCACAGACTTCTGGCAACCATTTTATTATTTAAAAGGCAATGGCCAATCTGTCATTTCTTTTAAAGATAATTTGTGTTTCTTTTTTGTTGTTTTAGATTGCTTTTAATACTTATTATTCACTTTTTTTTTGGTTTTGAAGTTTTATAATTTGTTTAGATTTTTTTTTTTTTTCATTTTGAAGTTTCACAGTGTGTCAAGATGTAAATTTATTTTCTTTATCTTGTTTCAAATACCCTGTCTGCCTAAATCTGTGCATTATTTCTGGGAAGTTCTTTGGCATTTTGTCTTCAAATATTGCCTCTGCCTGATGTTCTCTCTCAGCTCCTTCTGGGGTTCCAATGAATTGTATGTCAGATCTTTTGACTCTAAACATTATCTTAACTTCTTTTTCATTTTTTCCTATTTTTCCTATGCTTTTTCATTCTGGATAATTACTTCTGACTTTCCTTCTGGTTTGCTAATTCTTCAGTTATGTCTAATCTGTGGAAAAATTAATTTTTGAGTTTCACATTTTCGTTATTTTTCATTTTTCAAATTCATTATTTGATACATCTACTGCATTATTTAAAAATGCTATGATTTCATAGAAGAAAATTTAAGTTTGTCTATTATTTCTTAAAATACAGTAGACATAGTTTTGCACAGTTGTTTAAATCTTTGTCAAATAATTCCAGTGTCTCATTTGATTCTAATGTGTAATACTTCGGTGAGTTGGTTTCCGTTTTCTGTCACTGCTGTTTCTTGCTCATGTTGACTCATTGCTATGCTTACTTATTTTTACTATGCATAGCTCATTTTCTTATGTTATTTGTGATATTTTTTCAGCATTAAAATGAAGTTATATTTTATCAGAGTGTGTTTCCATTATCGTTTGTCAGGTGACTACTAGCATACCTCTTTAGGGTCACTTCAAACTAATTTTATTTTATGGCTTGAAGTTTTCCTTTTTTTGGAGGTGGGATAAGATTTTAAGTTACAACACCTACTGAAGACATACAGTTATTCGCAGATCACTGCCCCCCAAGTAGAACTAAGGCAATTTTACTGAGAGATGGGGAGTTGAGATCTTTACATCTGGTGTATCTTTATATGGATGATATAGCCCTGTGAAGAAAGAGCACTAAGGGAGAAAGAGTCTTCTGGGTAGATCCTGGCTTTTGACAATCCTGTGGACCCAGATGTACTAGAAAACCAGCTTGTCAAATTCAGCAAATACCTCAAGGCAGAAATGGCTTTATTGAACTCTCTAGGTGAGAGGTTTTTTGTAGATTTTGGCCTGCTAATTGTTTTTGTTTGTTTGTTCTTTTCAACTTTTAAGTTCCAGGGTACATGTGTAGGATGTACAGGTTTGTTACATAGGCTGTGGTGGTTTACTGCACAGATCAACCCATCACCCAGGTATTAAGCTCAGCATCCATTAGCTATTCTTCCTGGTGTTTCTCCCCCTAACCCACAGGTGCTAAGTATGTGTTGTTCCTCTCTATGTGTCTATTTGTTCTTATTGTTCAGCTCCCACTTATAAATGAGAACATGCAGTGTTTGATTTTATGTTCCTGCATTAGTTTGCTGAGAATATTGGCTTCCAACTCCATCCATGTCTCTGCAAATAACATGATATCATTCCTTTTTATAGCTGCATAGTATTCCATGGTATATATGTACAATATTTGCTTTATCCAGTCTATCATTGTTGGGCATTTAGGTTGATTCCATGACATTGCTATTGAAAGTAGTGGCTGCTATGAGCATATGCATGCATATATCTTTATAATAGAATGATTTATATTTTGGGGGGTATATATCCTGTAATGGGATTACTGGGTCAAATGGTATTTCTGCTGCTAGGCCTTTGATGAATCATTTGCCTGCTAATTCTATATTAACTTTCTCATGCTTTGAGGCCTTTAAGATGATTATTTTATATATATGAAATGTAAGCATGTTAACGAAATAAAATGCACATAAACAAAAGTAAGTAAAACCACCTTATATTCTTTTTAGAGTAAGATTTTATATATATATATATATATATATATATATATATATATATATATATATAAATCATCTTAAAGGCCTCAAAGCATGAGCAAGTTTATATATATACACACACATATATCCTTCATATTTAGCTGTTTCTTTGGAGGCAGGGGCCAGTGGATGTTATTAATAATTTAGTTAATTTAGTTCATTGTATTATAGAAACTGCTTTATTCTGATTAACATTATATATATATACATATATATATACATATATATGTGTGTATATATATATATATATATGTATAACCATCTTACTGTAAAAAAATATAAGGTGGTTTTACTTAGTTTTGTTTATGTGCATTTTATTTAGTTAACATGCTTACATTTATTTTTCAATTAATTAAAATATCTTCAAATTTTAAGCCAATTTTTTATGGACTTTCTTATTTTAAAATCCTGTCTTAAATGTATATAACTATGTTGGTTTCCTACCATAAGCAGTTTTGATACCAGCACATAGGAAAAGCATCAAATAAAGGGATGGTAGCTGGTCCTTTTGTGATTTGTCTTAATTTACAATCATAGATGGAAATTTCATATCAAAGCGAATAGAACAAAATTAACAGAAAAGTATTGGAGAGCCTGTCTAAATAAGCTTCCTAGTGGCAGCCATGATTTAACAGATTAGAGAGACTCAAGGGTTCTGGGACAGAGGCTGTGTATAGACATCTTTCTAAATCCATTACCTTATTGTTTGTCAGGGCAGTGTTTCAAGATAGTGTTCATGAAATTTCTTAAATTTTTATTGTATCTTCCTGTGGATTTTAATGCTGATATTTTGTGATATCTTCCTGTGGGTTTTAAGATGACATTTAGAAATTATACAATCAAATAATACTGGAAAGGATTTAGAAGTAACAACTGGTGTATGAGCATCTCTCTCTTATGCAGCTCTATGGAGAGAACACTGGCTCTCAAGATGGAATGCCTGGGTTTACCCATATATCCTATGACTCACTTTTCTTATTTTAAAAATAGTAATATCAGGGGTATCTATCTCAGAGATGTTTGAAGATTATATGAGTTAATATTTGAAATGTGGGCCAGGCATGGTGGCTCACACCCATAATCCCAGCACGTTGGGAGACTGATATAAAAACCAGCCTAGGCTAGGTAACATGATGAAACGGTGTTTGTAGAAACACCATTTCTACAAAAAAATACAAAAATTAATTGAGCATGGTGACACACCCCTGTAGTCCCAACTACTTGGGAGGCTGAGGTAGAAGGATGGCTTGAGCCTGTGAGGCGGAGGTTTCAGGTTGCAGCGAGCCAAGATTGAGCCCCTCACTGAACTCCAGTCTAAGTGATAGAGCCAGACCTGGTCTAAAAAAAAAAAAAAATGTGTGTGTGTGTGTGTGTGTGTGTGTTTGTGTGTGTGTGTGTGTGTGTGTGTGTGTATGGAATGTCTTTAGATCTAACCCTGACATGATGAGTGCTGTTTGAATGTTTTCAAAGCACAGTGAAGGCTGAATGAAGATATAAAGATTATAAGAGAGGTAACACATTGACTATGTTCCCATGAGCACGTCTGTTTCAGGGAACATGGGGCAACAAGGATGGAGGGCACTGGATGCCTAAGAGATGGGAATGAGAAAGGAGTTTAGGACAAGGGTGCAGAGGTGCTGCTCTTAGTTCAATTTACATTTAGCTCAGAGCTATTGCTTTTTTTCTTCTTTCTTTCTTTTAACTGCTCTATTTCTCAGTTACATAAGCCTAGTTCTCTTTTGTGGAAACCAATGTGTATACAGACTGATTTTTCTTTTAAGCAAGGAATATATTAAGTAAGGTTGAACATGAATTGTTATTGTGCCACAAGGGGAAAAAAACTGATTCAATATGATTCTCAAGTGTATTCCTACACTGAATAATTATGAGATTATCATTTAATTATTTAGACATTAACTTCATTCACATATGTAGTTTGGGACCATTTAGAAAAATACCTAGAAAGAACAATATTCTGTTTTTATTGTAGAACCCCACTGTTAAATATCTCACGGGCTAATGTTTAATCGCATTCTTAGTCTTGCACAGTTCTTGATAATAATTAACCTGAAATAACTACTTCCATACGTGAGTTGGGGACACATTTGCTTTTGTTATTTCAATTTCCTTTCTCAGGAAGTTAAATGGTTAAAACTCGCAGATCTAAATTGTCCATGAATAGCCATAAGAGGAAAAAGCCCATGAAAGATAGATCGGGAGTTTGTATGTATTTGCTAAATCAAACTCAAGTATGTATTATACATTTAAAGACTATATTTACATGCAACCTTCTTTTTAATATCATATGACTAGAATATTTCCAAGTTTGAAAGTCATCGGCTCCACTATGGAGAATCTTTTTCTTGTTTTTGGTGACTAAAGTCAAAAGAATCTAAATATTAAGGCCTCTCGTTAATGGTAACTTAGATGAGTCTAATAGCATGTCTACAACACAAGTCTCTTGTGTGTGTGTGTGTGTGTGTCTGTGTGTGCGTGTGCACACACGCACACATGTATATAAAACCATTTTATTTATTGAGATATCATTGAAATGTAAAAAGCTGTATATATTCAATGTATGCAACTACTTGATATTGAGTTTAAATATACAGCCATAAAACTGTCACCATCATCAAGGCCATAGGCATATTCGACACTTTCTAAAATTTCCTCCCCCCCTTTTTATTATTATTACTACTTTTTTTTATGGTAAAAACATTTAACCTAAGATCTATTCTATTAGAAAAGTTTAAGTTTATGGCACAGCGTTGGCTATAGGTACTATGCTGTGTAGTAGATCTGCAAAACTTATTTATCTTGCATTATTAAAACTTTGCACCCTTTGACCATCACCTCCCCATTTCTCCTTCCTCCATCCCCTGACAAGCACAATTCTACTCTGTGCTTCTGTGAATTAGACTCTTTTAGATTAAACAGATGCATGAAATCATACAGTATTTGTCTTTTTGTGTTTGGCACTTAGTATAATATATTCTATGTGTATCCATGTTGCCACAAATGGCAGGACATCCTTCATTTTTCGGGGCTGAATAGTATTCCACTGCATATATACACCACATTTTTTCATCCACTCATTCATTGATGGACATTTATGTTGTTTTCATATCTCAGCTATTGTGAATAATGCTGCAGCGAACATAGGAATACAGATAGCTCTTTGAGACCCTGATTTCAGTATCTTTGGGTAAATATCCAGAAGCAGATTTCTATTGTAGATTGTATGATAGTTATATTTTTAATTTTTGGAAGAATATTCATATTGTTTTCCATAAAAGTTATACCATTTTACAATCTCAACACTAGTATATAAGTATGAAGGTTCTCTTTTCTCCACATCCTCACAACACTTGTGATTTTTTTTTTTTTTTTTTTTTACTAATAACCTCCCTAACAGGTATGAGATGATATCTCATGACTTTGATTTGCATTTTCCTGATAATTAGCAATGTCCTGCACCTTTTTGTATACCTCTTTGCCATTCGTGTCTTCTTTATGGAAATGTCTATTCAGACCCTTTGACTATTTTTAAATTGAATTATTTGGTTTTATTCCTATTGAGTTGTATGAATTCCTTATTTATTAAAAGACTTAAGTATTTTGCTATGCATACAGAATGAAGAAAATATCCTCCTCTCCTTTTTTGCATATTAGACTATCAATAGGATTAAGTATTTCTCTTGAGGTATGTGTTTTTGTATGCTTAATGGAAATGGTCTCTCCTCAATATGATAGAGTAGCTCCTACTTTTTCTAGCAGGAGATGTGTTCATGCATCAAGATGATGTGAGGTTACTTTTGTGATGTTAATAACTTCCCCCAACCTGTGTCATTGGGTAACTATTTTTAAATTTTTATTTCGGAGAAGCCGTACAATGATATCTTTATAAACATCTATGGCCCTTAGCAATATAGTAACTCTTTATTGATTCTTGAATAGAAACTTACCAGAATCTGCCCCAAAACACATTCTAGAAGACAATATAAATCTTTCCCATACTTCAAGTTCTATCCTAAGTCAACATCATTACCTCCTTGAAGCCTCCCTGATCACACCCATTGCCACTAGTTCCATCAGCAGCAGTCTCTTCCACTATATTATTTTTCCATATTATATACTAATGACCATTCTAAAGGGATGCTTTGTAGGTAGAGAATGGGCACCTGGCACCCCACACCACCTCTGTGTTCACTGAATACATGATCTGTTAGGGAAGGAACATGTGCACTGATGGATAAACTAGATTGTGTGAAGTTTAGTATGTGGGTATCAGCTGGCTTTTATTATACTCTAATTAAATCTTGTCTCTCTCTGAGTAAAGTAAACTCCTTGAGGGCAGTTGTCATGTCACTCCATTGTTGTTTCCCACAGCACTAGGCACACAGTCATGGTTTAGCAAGTACTCACTGAATGTAATTGAATTGAATTAGATGGGTAGGAAATAACAAAAACTTGTTTGAGTCAAGCTTCATTTATTTGGAATTGAAACACAAATCCTCAGTGTCACTAATCTAGTCCTTTTACTGTTGGGGCAACTTGCACTGCAAATATCCAGCAACGAGCTGCTCAAACCACTTCTATTTTGCAAATAAACTGGAAGCAGTTGAAAAAAGAAGGACTTAGGTATATTTTTTATTTAGTCACATTAACAATGTGCAGTGGCTGGAGCTGCTAGAGAGATGCCCACATTCCTATTGGTGTTAGATAGTGTGGCCATTATCCCCCCCCATTCTGTAGGACAGATATTTTCTGACTCTTACCATGGTAACTGGGTATGCCACTGATGTTTATTTACAGCAAATACCCAGAACTAAAAGATACTGTGCGGGGCAGTGAGGAAGAACATGGTGTCTGACGCCAGATAGATATAAATTTGACTCTCAGTTCCAGTGCTCACATGTATTAGTGGAGGGTTTTAGATAAGTTACATAAACTCGCTGTACTTCTGTTGCCTCATTTAGCAGTGGACTAAATGTTTACTTCACATGTTTCTGGAAATGTTAGAGATAAGGTAATGAGATGCTTGTCACTGTGAGTGACACAGGGCTGGAAGATAGTATGTGTTAACCTCTGTTATTATTTGCGTCTTCGGTCCCTAACACAATATCTAGTATATAAGACATGCTAAATCACATTAATTTCAGTAAATAACTCTTTTGGGCTTATGAGCCAATTTATGTTCTGATGACTAGAAACAGAAGCACACTAAAACCACAGAAAGGCTCAACACATGTGAGCTCTCCATGAACTATGAAAGGTATGAAAGCCTCTCCTTGTAGCTGTGAATGGAACTATGTCATTTAACTTGTGTGTCTATAGTTAAGTATCTATTATGTGATTAGCACAGAGGACACTGTTTCTTGTATTCCAAAGGACTGAAATAAAGTAAAAACAGAACTGGCATTGAACATTGGTGAAGAATATGCCACCTCTGTTTTGGAATAAAATGCTGGAAAAGCTTCTGAACGAAAATACCTGCTGCCAAGTTGCCTAAAATTCCATTAGAAATCCATCCCACTGTTGTAATTAATACTTACCATGGCAGTGCCATGCATTTGTGTCACATTTTTTAGTTTATGATGGACTGTAACAGATCTTTATTTATTATTTTTGTTTATATATGTATTTAAGGTAGACAACATGATGTTTTGATATATATATGTGCGTGTGTGTATATATATATATATGTATATATATATATGTGTGTGTGTGTATGTGTGTAGTAAAATGATTACTCTTATCAAGCAAATTAACATGTCTATCACATAGCTCTTTTTTGGTGGTAAAATCTCTAATCTAGCAAATTTTCATTATACAGTGCAGTATTATTGGTTACAGTTCTTATGCTGTCCATTACATCTCTAGACTTATTCATCCTACATAACTGCAACTTAATGCCCTTTGACTTACATCTCCCCATTTCCATCTGCTCTCTGACCTTGGTAACTCCTGTTTTACTTTTTTATTATTTTTAAATCAACCCAATGAAGAAAGAAGAAAAACTTATCCCCATTTATAAATGTTCATGTAATTGGAAATTTATGAAGCAAGAAAACTTCATGTGTAGTCCAGAGCTCTTTCTCCTATGAGGTTTAGAATTCCTCTGCTAATAGGAGAGATTGTTGAGAGGATGATCTAACTTTTTATTGTGGTAGCTGAGGGCCAATTCCTCAAAGAAGGGTAGGCAAGCAGCTTTAGAATGTCAGACATTCTGAGTTGGGGAGAATACTCTGTGCCCAAGTTCTTCAACCTTAGCACGTTGCCATTCTGACTGAATACATTTTTGTTTGGGGGGCTGTCCTGTGAACTGTAGGATGTTTCACAGCATTCTTGACCTTTACCCATGAGATACCAAAAGCACTTCCTCGATTGGTACAACAGAAAATGTTTCTAGACATTACCAGACTTCCCTTGGGTGCTCAGGGTGGGAGAGCAATCTCCCTGGTTGGGAACCAGTGCTCTATAGAAGGGATGGGAGAATAAATTTCATCAGTGTTACAGTTTTCCATACGGCCAGATCTGAGGAGAAGTCATGGTCCCTTGACCAAAGCAGTTACCATTTTTAACAGATACAGGTACTACCCTGCTTCTTAGGAAAAGTCTAGTTGGTGCTGGAAGCTGGAGAATATTGTGAAGATAGGGTTAAGATCCTTTTCCCCTGAGAAAAGACACAGCTGGTCTCTCAGGAAGAAATCTTCTGCTAGTACTCCAGGACATAAGAACAAGTAGACACAGACAGGAAGAATAAGGGAGTCTTGTCCAAATGAAATGTATCCAGAGTGTGCTAACCACACATCTGCTCTTTTGTGGTTTACTATACAATAACCTTGAGCAGCCTCACTATCTGTTTCTGGCACCAAAAGCAGTGCCTTTCCTTCTGTCAGTATCATGCTACTTTAATGCTAAAAGGGTGCAATAGGGGAGCATATTAGTTTATGAGTCAGACTCACTGGAATTAGGCATTAGTCACTAGTATTAACCTTAGGCAAAACACTTCTCTTCCTCGGATCTAGGTTTCTATATCTAAAAATGAGATTAATTTTAATTTCTCCAAGCTCTAAAGCTGTATAGTTTTCTTACTCTTGCTACCACAACTAAAGTCAGTCCTCTTACTGCCATCTAGTATGAATGTATTATTATACTGCCATGCGTATCACCAGAAGTAATATGGTAATATTGGCGGTATCATTTTTGTAAAGTTAAAAAAAATGTTCTAATGAAGCAGATTAAGGCTACTTACAAAATATGCCTTCTTGGGCTCAGAGGGACTAGGGAGGAAATGATCTACTTGGATATGAGAAATGAAGTAGCCAGGGCATTGAAATCCATAACTCACCATGGTTAATGAATCTTCCTCTCCCTAGCCCAACACCCCAGGCAAAAGATAGGCATTGGTACCTATTAAATAAGAGCTAGGAGAAAAGGAATTACAGTCAAAACCCTCTTAAGACATTTTCAAAGGAGAAGCCATTAAAACTTCTAAACCAGGAAATCTTTCTTGGAGAGAAATGGAAAATCATAGGTAAGGTGCCATGCAAATGTGGCCATTTAATAAATACTATTGGATAAGGAGGATGATAAGAATAAATGTATGCTGGAGGGAAAAGTAGGAAGCAGGAAGCTTTTAAGCGCAGCTTATTATCTTTTTCTTTCTTTCTTCTTCTTTTCAAGCTGAGTTTATACTTGTTGAAATACCATGTGACCTGAAGATGCCATTGTTAATGGACTGACATCTCTCACTCCAAATTTGGGCTTTGGTGGTTATTGTAGCCATGTGGATATAAAGGGCACATTTTTTGTTTTGGGAAGAAGGGGCCATCAGTTCTACAGTCAGATTTGTTCCCTGAAATGGAAAGTACTGGACTCCTCTTCCCTTATTTCTTACTCTTTCCCTGCTGAATGCCAGCCCTTCTATTTCCTTCTGCACACAGCAGCAAAGAAGATATGCAAAGAGTGAGGAGGCAGTGATAGATGGTGTCACACAAGAAAAACTAGCTTTTAACGTAAATGTTGTAGTAACGTCAAAGCCATTTCTCAAGAGTATTTGGAATCGCTGATTTTTTTTTTTTGGGTGGGGGACACTTACTACCCTCTCAGTGGAAGCATAAGTATGAGTGAATGCTGATATTCTTTGCCACCTCCTTCCCTCTGGTCATCAGGCATCTGTTTGCTTCCTCCAACCCAAAGTCCCATCAGTCACTGCATGCATCTCCATGTCCAGGACCTCCTCCAGGTGATGCTCAGATATGTGGTCAGGATATGGTGATCTAGGAACAATCAAGGAAAATTGTCTACATCTCATCTAATATAAAATGGAGGAACAGGGACAGGTTAATTGGAATCTAAAATCTGTTATAGGCTGGCTCCCTAGGAAGTAGACCCTGAGACAGAGATCACCATGAAAGAGCTTCATGATTGAATACTGTCGATAGCCAAACCTTTGGGAGAAAAGAGAAGGAAGCAATCCCAACACAGTCCTCAACTAATCCCATGATGATGCTGGTGTGGTCTTTCAGAATTACCTCAATACAGGGCAAGGAGAATAGACCTTTATTCCCTAGGTTGACCCGGTTTTGGATTTGGATGCCTCTGTAAAGAGGAATCACCTTGGACAAGGTGTGAGGCAACTCTCTTTAGCTAAGATGATTATCAAAAAGTGCTGTGTGAGGGCTGTATTCAGCGCTCTCAACAACTAGGGAATTAAATTTGTCAACACTGTATCAACACCTCTGGGAGGTGCATCATAACAACCATTACAAACTACCAGGAAAGGGAACCACATAACATTAATTGGTCCATAACAGCACTGGGAATTCTGCATATAGGCATTGGAAATTTCTTCCCCCTATAGAAGGAGATGATCTCTGATGATGTCTCTGGAAGGAAATTTCCTCCACTTTTCTCTATGGATCTACCCACTGGGGAAGTTTGCTTTGTTTATTATCCTCTATGTGCACATCTCAAGTGGGCAGTGGCAAGTCTTTCCTCCTTGGGACTATGCCTGTTTTGAAGATACATTTCTGTCCTTGAAAAGTCAGGATGCTAAAGGCGTTGTTTAAAATGTTGAGCAGTGAGAGACTTTTACAATTTAGATTAAGGGCTTCTTGACAGGAAGCCTTCCTTAAAAACTTAATAGACTTCTAAAGTACAAATTTTATATATATATATATATATATGAAATAGAAACAAATAGGAGTCTGTTATATATATAATAGATATAGAATTATATATTATATATAATATATAACATATCTAACATATATATAATAGATATATAATATATATTATATATGTATGTGTGTGTGTGTATATATATATATATATATATATATACTTCTATTTGTTTCCAATCAATTTCATATGGCAGAAATCATACTCAAATTTATTTTTTCTAGACATTGCCTCCAAATATGCTCTATATATTTGTTTCTATACTCTCATGCATCTCTTTTTTTCAGTGTAATAGTGACTACTTCAAGATATCTGGCTCTAATGGGAAGACTGACCCTTTGCCCAAGATTGGATATTAAGGGGCTTTCATTTGTCAAAAGTTTTGTCAATTTTACTTTTCTTCTTGAGGTCTAGAAAACTTTTCTAGAACACTTTTCTAAAGCTCAAAAATGTTGCATTTTGGTTTTTGTTCCATTTTTTAGCTGCTTACTAGCCAACCATGTTTCTCATAAGCTCATCTCTTTCTTGAAATACCTCTTCAAATGCAGTCAACAGTAGCCAGCACATACTAACATTGAGCCAACCACCTCCTTTAGAGTTGCCAGTTCAGTAGGCGTGTGGTCGTCTTCTCATGTTATTTCAGGTTACAGATTTTTGTTTTGTTTTGTTTTGTTTTGAGATGAAGTTTTGGTCTTGTTGCCCAGGCTGGAGTGCAATGGTGCATCTTGACTCACTGCAATCTTCACTTTTTGGGTTCAAGTGATTTTCCTGCCTCAGCCTCCCAAGTAGCAGGGATTACAGGCACCCACCACCATACCTGGCTAATTTTTTTTTTTTTTTTTTTTTTTTTTTTTTTTGTATTCTTAGTAGAGACAGGGTTTCATCATGTTGGCCAGATAGGTCTCGAACTCCTGATCTCAGGTGATATGCCCGCCTTGCTTCCCAAAGTGCTTGGATTACAAGCATGAGCCACTGTGCCTGGCCCAGGTTACAGTTTTAGCAAATATTTTCTCCCTGCATAACATATGTCAAAAGTCTGCTATATTCATTCTTTGCCACATAATATATGTATTTGAGATATTTATACATTATTTCATCATCCTACTTTAAGCTACCAATTTCTAGATTTCTCACCACTGTAACAAATAGCCCTCAAATCCTAGTGACTTAGCATTATAAAAACACCTTTCTCATTCAGATCATATTCAGTGTATGTCAGGTGTCTATCCTCCAAATACTGATTCAGGTACCCACCTTCCTCTGTTTTGGTACCACCATCTTCAACATATAGCTTCTAAGAAAACAGAGGGGAGCATGGGGAATTTGGGAGGGAGGTAATGAGCTTGAAAATGTCAGATATCACTTCCACCCACATTCCATTGTTTATGGCTCAGCCACATGCTTCACTGTAAGGAGATTTGGAAGTATAGTTTAGTACCTGTTTAGAATGAAGAGCCAAGAGTGTTAGTGGGCAGCTATTGTTTGCCCCAGAAGGGTTTACATAAGAAACAAATTATGAAGAGCTTTGTATTACCCTACTCTGGAAATTGAACAGCAACACTGAAAAATAATTTAAGAGAAGTAACTGAAAGAAAGGGGAAAAGGAGGATGGGTGGTAATATACAAGGGAGGAATATCTCACAGTGAAAACTGAGAAAGAGTATTCAGTGAGGCATTGAAAAGGCTTATGAGAGAATAAAGTCCTAGAAAACAAGGAAATAAAGTGTTTTCTGAAAGTCTGAAGTGTCAAAAGCCACAGAGTGATCAAAATGATGGGACAATGAGAGGGCAGATAACACCAAGTGTTCAAATAGTTGTGGGGGCAGCTAGAATACTGATACAAATGTGTTGGAGAACTGTGTTTACTAAAGGTGAAAAATAAATATATTTATATGTGACCCAAAAGATTTGTTTGGATGTTAATAGCAACAATATTTGTAATAGCCAAGAATTAGAAATGACTCAAATATTCACCCACAGTAGAATGGCTAAATAAGTTGTGGAATATTCATATATTGAAATGCCATATTATAATAAAAATAAACATTATGAATAAATATCACAAATAATAATGTTGACCAAAAGAAGTCAGATACAGAAAAATACATACTGTGTAATTCCCTCTATAGAAAATTTTAAATATTCAAATCTGTTATTTGGTATTAGAAATCAGGATAGTAGTTATCCATGGGGCCAGGTAAGACTTCAAGGAAATAGGAAGAGTCTTTTTAGGTTCTGGTAATGTTTGAGACTCAGTTAATAGTTATATGGTATGCTGGATGGAATAATGGCCTCCTAGAGGTATTCATGTTCTAATTTCTGCCATCTGTGAATATGTAATCTTACATGAGAAAAAGGACTTTGCAGATATTATTGATTTAAGAATTTTGAGAAGACTAGGCTGGCGTGTCTGGATGGGCTTGGTGTCATGATGAGGGTCCTTATAAGGGGAAGGCAAGTAGCTCAGAGTTGGAGACATGTGTAAATAAAAGGAGAGATTGGAATGATACACTTGGAGGTTGCAGGAAGAGTCCATGAGCTCTAGAAACTAGACAAAGCAAGGAAACATACTTACCCTAGAGCCTCCAGAAAAAATGCAGCTCTGCCAACACCTTGATATTAGTCCTAAGGGCCATTTTGGATTTCTGGTCTCCAGAACTGCCTGATAATAAATTGGTGTTGTTTAAGTCACTAACCATGTGGTAATTTGTTGCAGCAGCAAAAGAAAGCTAAGACATAGAGGCATGTTGACTTTGTGAAATTCCATTGTTTGTATACTATTTCAGCAAAAACTCCATCAAGGAAAGAATGTAATAAGAGAATTGTCATCAGATTTGACAATTAGGAAATTATTTATAACCCTATTTAAAGTAGGTTTAATAGAGTGGTAGAGGTAGAAGCCAGATTACAGTGCCTTGGAAAGCAAAAGGAAGTTGAGGAAGTAAAACATAGATATTAACACTTGTTTAAAAATCTTGTCAGTTATGGAAAGAAGAAAATTCTGGTTGAGTTGGGGGTGGAGAGGGATGTGTAGGGGTAGTATTAAAGAAAGAGTTCTATTTAGACTGAAGGAAAGAAACTAGAGAAGTTATACAAGATAATATGAAAATAAAAAAAGATTGGAACTAGTCAATTATTTCCTTTTCTGCTATAAGCAAGAGGAGAACTGAACACTTATAAGCATGTGAAGGAGTACCTGGAGATTTTACACATATGAGGAGGTGAAAGTCCTTTCATCTGCTTTGTGAGGGTGGGAGGCACTGGACTCAGCTTTCCTGTTCATATTTGTGTTAGTTAGCTTTTTGTTATGTGTAACAACATGTGCCCTATCTTAGCAGCTTACAACAAAAGTAACATATCTAGCTCATGAGCTGATGGATCAGTTGGGTGGATTTTCTTTTTTTTATTGCATTTTAGGTTTTGGGGTACATGTGAAGAACATGCAAGATTGTTGCATAGGTACACACATGGCAGTGTGGTTTGCTGTCTTCCGTCCCCTCTAATGTTGGTTGACTTTTGTTTCTTTTTGTTCTTTGAGTCTGGGTTTCACTCTGTCTCTCAGGCTGGAATGCATGATCATGGCTCACTGCAGCCCTAACCCCCTAGACTCAAGTGATCCTCCCATGTCAGCCTCCTTAGGGTTACAGTTAGCTCAAAGTGATCAGATCATGATCAAATCTTCCAGGAGTGAGCCAGATGCTTTAGGTTAAGCTAGCAGCTGTTGTGCACCACCATACCTGGCTAATTAAAAAAAAAAAAATTGGTAGGAACAGGAATTTCACTATTTTGCACTGGTCTCGAACTTCTGGTCTCAAGCCATCTTTCCTCCTTGGCCTCCCAAAGGGCCAAAGGGCTGAGATTACGAGTGTAATCCACCATGCCTGACTGGATTGAGTGATTGTTGCTGGGCTTTCTCATTTGTCTGCAAACAGGTAATGTGTTCACTGGTCTGAGGTGGTCCCAGGAGGGATAGATGGTTTGTCTCCATCACATGCTCCTTTTTACCCTTTAGTACACTAGTCCTAGACTGTATCATGGTACAAGTAGGGTTTAAAGATAACAAGAAGTATACAAAGCATTTTGTGGTCTAAACCCTGTCACTCCCACCTCATCCTTTTGGCCAAAATAAGTCAGGAGACAAGACCAAATTCAAGATAATCCCAAATTTTAACAGTGGAGAAATGAATTCCATCTCTTCATGGGAAGAGGTACAAAGTCACATTGAAAGAGCCATGGATAAAAGAAAGGGATGACTCAGGCCATTTTTGTAATCAATATAGTAAAATATTCTTTCTGACTGTTATTGTCAATGATAACATTTGAGGGATATGTTTTCATGTTGATGTAGCCTAACTTTGATGTTACTCTAATATCAACTTTTCATCAGCTGATTTCTATTCCACAGGACATATTCTTTTGGCCACTGGATAGTCAAGATATAGAGTGAAGTGACCAGTGGTAAGGTATTTGGTTGTCTTAGGTGTCCAGTACCTATTGACCCAATGTTCTGTAAGATCAGTGTTCTCTGTATCTCTCTAAATTTGGCGGGGGGAGAGAATTTTTCTCATTAGTATCAGAGATATGTAGAAAATACAATATTCAAGCTTAGATTTATCAGAAGATTATTCAAATTATCTCACTTAACAGATTCTGGATCTGTTTAAATTCACTGGAAATCTGGATTAAACATTAGCTTTTCTATTACAGAGATATCAAATTTCAGCTATGCTTCATTATGACTCAATTTCTTGGCACATGCTAAAAAGCACCCCAGTGACCCAGTGCAAATGAATGTAGAACCATATCACAGACCCTGCTTGGGTCAAAACGTCCCTACCTCCTCTCTACCTTATCATTCTATTTTTCCCCCTGAATAGGATATACCCCATATTGATATTCAATACAAATACTGAGCATGTAATTTATTATGTCAAACTGAAAAATGCCTGTGGTGATACAGGTTTTTATAGCTGTGGTTTTCTTGAGCTCAAATTGCTTTGAGTATCTATGTGTTGGCAGAAAGTTCGAAGTAGGGTGGATACAGAAGCCATGAGTGGACAAAAGACACCTTTAGAAACTTCAAACCAGCAACCAGAAAGCCTTTTAGCTGTAAGTCAGCAGACTTTTATGTCAAGCTTGGCTGACTAATTATTGCTTATAATTTGCATTAGGATTAATTAACTAATTAGAGAGGAATGTCTGAAGGCAAAGTTATGGCTCTGCTTGTCAAGCTGAGGACTGTAATTATTCTGATATTTTTAATTATAATCAGCTGCTGAATGAATATTACATTGTCAGCTACTATCGCGGAAACTAGGCTGGGCAAAGGGGCTGGAGGAATTATGGGGACTTGTGACTGTTCTTTCCACTAGCAAGGGAAAGGTATGGACCAGCCACCCGGAGGAAGAAAATCTCCCAAGAGCAACTTTAAAAGTGCACATAGAACTGGGTAAACCACAACAATTCAGGTTGGTTTGCCAATTAAAGACTGAAGCAGAAACTTCTCCAAATCATAATGAGAAAACCAGCCTCGTGCTCACTTCTTCATTGGCAAGAAGACTTGTGAGATGATCATACTAATGCAATGAGCTTAGCCAACTTGAATTTTTTTTTTTTTAATGAATACTGATATTAGCTTCTTGGAGTTCTGTGTAAATTGTTTGCTATAAAATTGGGCTTATATGACTTTCTGCTTTTTCCCTAAATGGCACGTTGGGAGACTTAGTATGCATGTCCTGGAAACTGCTATGAATGTGCCAAAGAAAATTATTAATATTAAATAAATGTGCCTAGCACATGGTACATAACCATTAAAAATGTATTGAATGAATTGTGACATATTGGTATATAATACACAAGAACTAGCAAATATAGGTGTACTGCCACAACTGCTAATTTCACAAGATATCTGGGGATTTCTGCTAAAATAACAGAAATAAAAATCAAACCTTTTATCTCGAACATGATATTTAAATAATTGTCAGAAACACAATGAAAAATAATACCTCCAAATAATTCATTGAAAGATGTAATGTGATAACTTTTCCCTGTTGCTTAAAGAGCTTAAATCTTCTCTGTTTTCTTTTGATAATTACAACAAAGAAACTGAGCATAAGTAATATTAAAGGTTCCGAATGACTTAAAAACTGGCAAAGGCCTGCAGATTTAATGTCAAGGCACTACAAAAATGTTGTGCTGATTTCTTTTCTTTTTAAAGATGCCAGGAGTGAATTCACAGATTCTCAGTCACACAGACGCTCTATGAGAATCAGCAGTGTTTTCTTTGAGAATGTGGCTTAGGAATGAAGAAAGTCATTTAGCCCTTCATTATTGCAAAAATGCTCTGCATTAAGCAGTCTCTGTTTTACTGTGTTGTACAGAAGGGTCATATAAGGGGACACGCTGTTCATAAAGTCATAGTCTATTAGGACCAGGAAGAGACCTTTGAAAGAGACGGCAATGTGTGTAGTGTTTTAGAGGATAGGTACCTGTATTTTATTTGTTTAACAAACTCTTGCGTAGCCTTTATGTTGTGCCAGGCATTGTTTGAAGCATTCTCCAATGACCTTGTAAGGACCCCCCATATTAATGAGACATAAGGATTAAGGAACTTGACCAAAGTAACACAGCTAGCATGTGGTGGGGCTAGGAACTGAGTTCTGACCTAAGAGGCCATGCTCTTCACAGCTGTGATGCCAGTACCTCACATGGTATGACTTAAATCCTGGCCTCTCACAGTCCTCCATCTGTTAGTGGGAAATAATAATAGTACTTGCATCATAGTGTTGTTGGGGGAGGATTCAATTCATTTCACATAGATCTGAAAATACAGTTCATGCTTAACACATGTGTCATTTAGCTAGATATCAGGTCCAGTCTCCCAATTTTGCACATGAAGTATCCAAGGAACAGAGGTGAAGTGACTTGCTCAAGGTCACTACATCAGCAGATACTTTGATTCTGCTAAGAGGAGAATGCTGGACACTTGATTCTCAGTCCGGCAGTCTGTCTACTGTCAGGCGTCCCCAGACTTTTTACACAGGGGGCCATTTCACTGTCCCTCAGACCATTGGAGGGCCGCCACATACTGTGCTCCTCTCACTGACTACCAATGAAAGAGGTGCCCCTTCCTGAAGTGCGGCAGAGGGCCGGATAAATTTCCTCAGGGGGCTGCATGTGGCCCGCAGGCCGTAGTTTGGGGACACCTGGTCTACATCATGGTTCTCAGAGTCACTAACTTGTCTTCCAAGTTGCTTGGGACTTTCCTGGTTTTAGGATTGACAGGCAAAATCAATAGTTGGTCACTCTACCTCTCATGTAATTTTACTCTGCAAAGTACAGGTAGTCTTGCCTTTTTCTCTAACATCTGATTTCTTGGGGAAAAGTTTCCTGGGCTTGGGAAGGACACAGACAGTTTTTAGTATCTTTGTACCAAACATTGGTGAGAAAAGCTCTGTATAATGATGTGCAAATCTCTTTACTACCTTAAAAAATAAAATTGGCTGATTTTTGTCACTGCTTTTATTGAGTATTCCTGTGTTGACATAATATAAATAAAATGTCATAGGAGTTACAGCAACATGATATTGCTTTAATTACATACTGCTTTACATTTTCAAAATGATTTCCAGTGCATTATCGTACTTGGTCTTGTTTTGTTTTTACCATGTTCTCTTTCCATTTTACGAATGGGGAGACAAGGGCTCAGATAATGGTGACTTGCTTAAGGTCACAAACCTGGGCCTCTCAAAGATCAATGGTTTTTTTTGCTACCCTTTACAAGTACACGGTAGGATTTT